>NW_011494605.1:2300441-2313890 GCF_000754665.1 Bison bison bison
ATATATATATATATATATATTTGAGTTTTCAGATGTGATGGTAAATTGTAGCTCCTCTTTCTTTCAAATTATTCTCTTTGATCAACATTATATGATGAGGTGTGAAGGCAAAGGAATGAGACATTTAAAGTTGTATGATACTCATAAGAAATGTTTCACATCCTTTTTCTATCTTAGCATTTCTCAGCTATTCACAATAAATGTACAGAAATTTGTAGACTGTGTTGCTCCTCTGCAGAACTACAAAGAGCATCTTGGTTCTGTAGCATTAAAATTGACTTGGATGTTAACTGCTTGAAGCTTGAAGCAGGACATGAGCCAGTTCTGATAATGGTGTGGTATTCCCTCTCTCCCAGCAGCAGCATGAGGCATCTGATATTCCCATGGAGAAATCAGTTGCATATTGGCCATCTTCAGCCAGAGTCTCTTGACTGGCATCTCTGTTTTCTGACCACTCACGTCAGATCATTGACTCCTTTTATTGAACCATACCACTTTTTCACATGGTCTTCGTAGTTAATTCTATCATTAAATCACATTTTTTCAACTCTTTCCACCAACCTGATGCAAGCCACTGTCATCTCTCCCCTCAGCTACTAAATGATCTTTTCTGCCTCTTGTCATGAAATCTCTGATTTATTGTCAACCTGGCAATGAGAATTATCTTTTTCAGGATAGACACAATCATGTGAATCCCCTGCTTAAAACTCTTCCATGGCTTCCTATCATACTTAGAACAAAGTCTAAACTCCTTTCCACAGCCTTCAAGGCTCTGTATAATCAGAATATTACCTACCTCTTCAGGTTAATCTCATTCACTTTTTTTTTTCTTTCTTTCTTTTTTTTTTTTTGCCTACTGGTTCACTTCAGTTATTCAAATATTCTATGCCTTTTCCTATCTTAGAGTCTTAAAAAATTCTGTTTCCTTTATGCATAATGCTCTTCTGACTCTATGACAGGCTTCTCACCTGTCAGGTCTCAGATAAAATGTTGTATTCCTTGGAAAGGTAGTCTCAGTCCACTTTCTTTAAAGTAGGTCTCCTATTTTCCTCTAACTGGGATCTTGTTTAGTTCCCTCTTAGCTCATTTCACACTCTATATTTATTTATTTATAGAGGCCTAGAACATAGTGGTACTAAATACAGAGTCTGAGGGCAGATTGCCTGGATTTAATTCCTAGTTCTGCTATTTGACTGTGGTCCTAGGGCAGTTGTTTACTTCCCTATGCTTGAGTTTCTTCATCAGTCCTAGTACTTATTTTATTGGGCTATTATGATAATTAAACATAAAATGCTAAGAACATGATCTCAGTCCAGTTCAGTTCAGTTGTTCAGTCATGTCTGACTCTTTGCAACCCCATGAATCGCAGCACGCCAGGCCTCCCTGTCCATCACCATCTCCCGGAGTTCACTCAAACTCATGTCCATCGAGTCGGTGATGCCATCCAGCCATCTCATCCTTTGTCGTCCCCTTCTCCTCCTGTTCCCAATCCCTCCTAGCACCAGAGTCTTTTCCAGTGAGTCAACTCTTCGCATAAGGTGGCCAAAGTACTGGAGTTTCAGCTTTAGCATCATTCCTTCCAAAGAACATGATCTAGCATATAGTAAACACTCAATATTTGTTAACTATTATATATATATATATTTTTTTTTTTTTTCTTTCTACCATAATACACACTCTATGAGAGCGGGGGCCATTGCTGGTCTTGTTCACAATTATGTCCTTAGTTTCTGGCATGTTGGAGGCCTTCAGTGGGTTCTTGTTGAGTATAGCATGAAGTATGTTACTAGTATCAACAAGAAATAATGGATTCTACAATCAGATTTACTTGGATTTAAATCCTGTTTCTTCCACACTCTGTGCTGCAACTATATTATTATTTGTTCTCTCCTTATCATGGCCAACACCTGTAAAATGCCCCTTACTATGCCCCTTATTTGGAGAAGGCAATGGCAACCCACTCCAGTACTCTTGCCTGGCAAATCCCATGGACGGAGGAGCCTGGTAGGCTGCAGTTCATGGGGTCTCTAGGAGTCAGACACGACTGAGCAACTTCACTTTCATTTTCACTTTCATGCATTGGAGAAGGAAATGGTAACCCACTCCAGTGTTCTTGCCTGGAGAATCCCAGGGACTGGGGAGCCTGGTGAGCTGCCGTCTCTGGGGTCACACAGAGTCGAACACAATAGAAGTGACTTAGCAGCAGCAGTAGCAGCATGCCCCTTATTGGCACTGAACTATTACAAAATTTGTTGTTAGCTTTTGTTCTCATATGACAATAACACATAATATTTATGAGCATAGATGGATTCTAGAGTCAGACTGCCTAAATTATTAACCAGATTCCACCACTGATTAATTTGGAAAGATACTTAGCCTCTCTTGTGGTTCTTAGGTTTCCCTGATTTTAAAATGAAGGTAAAAATAGTACTTATTTCATAGGGTCATTTTGGTAATTCAATGAATTAATACATGATAAGTTCATAGAAGAGTTCCTGATATGTAGTAAACTCAATATGTTTTAGTTCCTTGACATTCAGACCATGATTCTTAAGCCAGCAGCATTGGTAATAACCTTGAATCCTATTGGAAATGCAGTATCTTGGGTCTCACCACCAAACTACTGAATCAGAATCTGTATTTTAATAAAATCTCCAGGTAATCTACATGCAGATTAAAAGATTGAAAAATGCTAATTTAGCTGACATCATTATCACTGCTACCAGCACTTCCTAACCTTCTGATCTCTGTCTCTTGAATTAATACCTGCATACTCTCTATGGCTTCCCAGGTGGCTCAGAGGTAAAGAATTTGCTTGCGAATGCAGGAGAAGAAGGAGATGCAGGGTTGATCCCTGGGTCAGGAAGATCCTCTGGAATAGGAGATGGCAACTCACTCCAAAATTCTTCCCTGGAAAACTCCATGGATAGAGGAGCCTGGCAGGCTACAGTCCATGGGGTCGCAAAGAATCAGACACGACTGAGTGACGGAGCTTGCACACGTACTCTATACTTCTCTCTGTCTGGCCCTTTATGACTGGACATTCCTTTGGTTGGTCTACTTGACTTTTTGATTCAGCATCATACCCAAGACTCCATCACTCAATTTTCCCTTTTAGTTCCTCACACAGCAGTATGTCTACAGAGAAGTGACATAATACAGTACTTCAGCTACAGCTTCTACTCTTCACTGTTCACTGCTTAGAGCTTAGCAGGTCCTCCCAGGATCCTGCTTCTTGGGAAAGAGCCATCTAAAAACCACTAAGTCATTGTGTGGCATTGCAAAAATTTGCTTTTGACTCTGAAGATAAAACTACTCAGCTAGTCAACTAGTATCTTGGGTAGCTGTTCAATATATTTGAGCCTAATTTTTTCTTATTTGGGCAATAGAGGTAATGATAACTTTCTCAGAGGATTTTGTAAACATGGAGACAATATATGTTAAGCACTTAGTATTATGGTCAATACACTGTATGCAATCAATAAACATTGGTTACTATATTAATGAGTACCATAAATACTATAATGATGACTATTTTTATGGCATACCTCACTTTTTCATGATGTTCCTGAAAACTACTCTCTCCAGCATTTGACGTTCCCTCCTAAATGTTTGCCATATATTTCTGGAGATACTTTAAAAGAAATATCACATATTTGTATGTATAAATCTAGAGTATATATGAGTCACATGACATGGTCATTCTCAATAAATGTTTGATACATGAATAAATGATAAAATAAATGAATGTTTCATATTTGCAAAAAATCAAGGGTGATAGTTCCTTGTTCTCACTTGTGAGAGCAAAAATAAATCCTTCAACTTAGCATTCATATTTTTGTTCACGTTTCCTTCAGGTTGATCTTTCATGAAGGTTCAAACAGATCTACTATTCTAGCGAAACCAACGTAATAGAATTATTCTTTGAACTGTGAATTCTTTGAACTTTGAATTCTTAAATTCTTTGAATTTAAGATTTGAAATGTTTGATATGAATTTGAATCATGATTCCTTCATCTACTACCTGAGATCTAATGTTGGTCCCCTAATCTACCTGAATTTTTATTTTCTCCTCTGCGAAATAATTATTCCTCAATACTGTGAGATTTCAGTGAGATGATACATCTAAAAACTGATATCACAGCAACTGACACAAAACAGGCAATCAATAACTAAGAGTTCCTTTGTTCTTTTGCTTGATACACCCTTTTGGAAAGTGATTCAATAAAATATATCAATAATCAGTAAGTCCATTTCTAGAAATTCTCCACAGGAGAGGACCCAAATGAAGACAAATATTTATGCATAGTTATATTTTTATCATGTCTGCATTTCTAATGTAGCCCCTCAGCAACTAACAGATTGATTCTCTCACAGCAAGTATTCATTCAGGGTAATTCTCTGAACTGTTACATTGTGTGCCTTGTCATCACCCTAACTTCAGGAGAAAGCTTTTTTCACACAGGCTTTCATTTTGTCATTCAACATGTGCAAGGCAGAGTGAAAGAAAATGAAGAGATGAAGAAAATATTTTCCCCTCTCATTAAAATGTGGCAAATATCCACTTTACTGAGCCACCATTCTTCTCCGATTTCAACAAACTCTTACTCATTCCTTAAGTCAGTTTAGTTCAGTCACTCAGTCATGTCCGACTCTTTGTGACTCCATGGACTGCAGCATGCCAGGCCTCCCTGTCCATCACCAACTCCTGGAGTTTACTCAAACTCATATCCATTGAGTTAGTGATGCCATCCAACCATCTCATCCTCTGCTGTCCCCTTCTCCTCCTGCCTTCAATCTTTCCCAGCATCAGGGTCTTTTCCAATGAGTCAGTTATTGAATCAGGTGGCCAGAGTATTGGAGTTTCATTCAGCATCAGTGAAGCTGATTCAGCATGAGTCCTTCCAATGAATATTCAGGAGTGATTTCCTTAGGATTGACTGGCTGGATCTCCTTGCAGTCCGAGGGACTCTCAAGAGTCTTCTCCAACACCACAGTTCAAAAGCATCAACTTTTGGCACTCAGCTTTCTTTATAGTCCAAATCTCACATCCATACATGACTAATGGAAAAACCATAGCCTTGACTAGATGGACCTTTGTTGGCAAAGTAATGTATTTGCTTTTTAATGGGCTGTCTAGGTTGGTCATAACTTTTCTTCTAAGGAATAAGCATCTTTTTATTTCATGGCTGCAGTCACCATCTACAGTGATTTTGAAGCCCCCCAAAATAAAGTCTGTCACTGTTTCCACATTTCCCCATCTATTTCCCATGAAGTGATGGGACCAGATGCCATGATCTTTGTTTTCTGAATGTTGAGCTTTAAGCCAACCTTTTCACTCTCCTCTTTCACTTTTATTAAGAGGCTCTCTAGTTTTTATTCATTTTCTGCCATAAGGGTGGTGTCATCTACATATCTGAGGTTATTGATATTTCTCCTGGCAATCTTGATTCCAGCTTGTGCTTCTTCCAGCCCAGGGTTTCTCACGATGTACTCTGCATATAAGTTTAATAAGCACAGTGACAATATACAGCCTTCGTGCACTCCTTTCCCTATTTGGAATCAGCCTTTTGTTCCATGTCCAGTTCTAACTGTTGCTTCTTGACATGCATACACATTTCTCAAGAGGCAGGTCAAGTGGTCTGGTATTCCCATCTCTTTAAGAATTTTCCACAGTTTATTCTGATACACACAGTCAAAGGCTCTGGCATAGTCAATAAAGCAGAAATAGATGTTTTTCTGGAACTCTCTTGCTTTTTGATGATCCAGCAGATGTTGGCAATTTGATCTCTGGTTCCTCTGCCTTTTCTAATCCAGCTTGAACATCTGGAAGTTCATTGTTCATTTATTGCTTAAACATGGCTTGGAGAATTTTGAGCACTACTTTAATAGCATGTGAGATGGGTGCAATTGTGCAATAGTTTGAGCATTCTTTTGCATTACCTTTCTTTGGGATTGGAATGACAACTGAGATTTTCCAGTCCTGTGGGCACTGCTGAATTTTCCAATCTTGCTGGCATATTGAGTGCAGCACTTTCACAGCATCATCTTTCAGGATTTGAGATAGCTCAACTGGAATTCCATCACTTCTACTAGCTTTGTTCATCATTTGTTCATTAGTGGTGCTTTCTAAGGCCCACTTGACTTCCCATTCCAGGATGTCCGACTAGGTGAGTGATCACACCATCATGATTATTTGGGTCATGAAGAACAATATAGTTCTTCTGCATATTCTTGCCACCTCTTTTTAATATCTTCTGCTTCTTTTAGGTCCATACCATTCCTGTACTTCATTGTGCCCATTTTTGCATGAAATATTCCCCTAGTATCTCTAACTTCATGGACGAGATCTCTAGTCTTTCCCATTCCATTTTTTCCCTCTATTTCTTTGCATTGATCACTAAGAAAGGCTTTCTTAGCTCTCTTTGCTGTTCTTTGGAACTCTGCATTCAGATGTTTATATCTTTCCTTTTCTCTTTTGCCTTTCACTTTTCTTCTTTTCTCAGCTATTTGTAAGGCCTCCTGAGACAACCATTTGGCCTTTTTGCATTTCTTTTTCTTGAGGATGGTCTTGATCTCTGCCTCCTGTACAATGTCATGAACCTCTGTCCACAGTTCTTCAGGCATTCTGTCTATCAGATCTAATCCCTTGAATCTATTTGTCACTTCCACTGTATAATCGTAAGGGATTTGATTTAGGTTATACCTGAATGGTCTAGTAGTTTTTCCTACATTCTTCAATTTCAGTCTGAATTTGGCAATAAGGAGTTCATGATCTGAGCCACAGTCAGCTCCTGGTCTTGTTTTGCTGACTGTATAGAGCTTCTCCATCTTTGGCTTCAAAGAATATAAACAATATGATTTCAGTATCAACCATCTGGTGATGTCCATGTTCAGAGTCTTCTCTTGTATTGTTGGAAGAGGGTGTTTGCTATGACCAGTGTGTTCTCTTGGCAAATCTCTAATAGTCTTTGGCCTGGTTCATTATGTACTCTAAGGACAAGGTTGCCTGTTTCTTCAGGTATTTCTTGACTTCCTACTTTTGCATTCCAGTCTCCTATAATGGAAAGGACATCTTTTGGGGGTGTTAGTTCTAGAAGGTCTTGTAGGTCTTCATAGAACTGTTCAACTTCAGCTTCTTCAGCATTACTGATTGGACCATAGACTTGGATTACTGTGATATTCAATGGTTTGCCTTGGAAATGAACAGAGATCATTCTGGCATTCTTGAGATTGCATCCAAGTCTGCATTTTGGACTCTTGTTGACTATGATGGCTATTCTATTTCTTCTAAGGGATTCCTGCCCACAGTAGTAGATATAATGGTCATCTGAGTTAAATTCACCCATTCCAGTCCATTTTAGTTCACTGATCCCTAAAAGGTTGATGTTCACTCTTGCCATCTCCTATTTGACCACTTCCAATTTGCCTTGTTTCATGAACTCATTCCTTGATCAAATTCAAATGTTGCCTAAGCTATGATAGATTCTCTGACCTTCCTAGTAATTAAAGCTTTTCATTCCTTCCCCTTTGCTTCTATAGGATTCTGTTCACACTTATTTTTAGGGCAAACACATCATATTTTTTTTGTAAA
The DNA here is from genome assembly GCF_000754665.1 of Bison bison bison. Lineage (NCBI taxonomy): Eukaryota > Metazoa > Chordata > Mammalia > Artiodactyla > Bovidae > Bison > Bison bison. The sequence continues at coordinate 2,308,036 of NW_011494605.1, forward strand.
CACACCAAAGATATTCACAAATATCATGTATACTCCATTGGACTGTGAACCCTTCAACTACAGTGACTTCCCAGTCTTGTTCAACTTGTAAAGGACATGGCAAAAAATCAGGTATTCATGTTCTATAAATGTCTATTGAGTAACTGAATAAATACATAGATAAAATCACACATTATAACTGTGATTTAATTCAAAATGTAGGATGTTTATTTAAAAAAGCCTTAAAGGTGGCTAGAGGAGGAAGAGTCTATCAGTTTTGGTAATCAGGAAAGATTTAATGGAGAAGGTATTGATAGCATTTGATATAGGTCTTAAAGATAAAAAAAAATATTTCAATAAAAAGAGAATAATGGACATTCTGGGTTTATAGGTCAGCCTGGGAAAAAGCAAAGAGCTGGGAAATGAGTGGGTATGGTTTATGCATGTTTGGAGAACTAGGATACAGTCCAATTTGTGGAGATATAGGAAATAAAACTGTGAAGGGGTTAGAGTCATATTTTGTAGGACCTTAAAAGCTGAAGTGAAGGATTTATGCTGAATTTTATAGGCTGTGTGATGGTGATAGTGCCAAGGGATATATTTTAGGAGGATAAAATTACTCTGGAATAGTTCTAGGAACATATCTATTGCACCTAGATGTGGGAGTGGTGTGGGAGTGAGAATGCAGGCACACCAGTGGAGAGACCAATTAGAAGTCTAGAAGGATGGAAGTTAGATTAGAGTAGTGGGGTAGAGCCCTGAGCTGGGCCACCAAGTGATACATGGAAGTGTTCCGCCCAAGGTGTTCAGAGGCAATTCATTAAAGCCTGTATCACCCAGTGGTCCAAGACCAAGAATTTTGTGTTGAGACAAGAAAAAATGAATGAGGCTCAGACTCTGCTTTCAGAGAGCATTTTAGCCCAAGGAAGAGGCAAAGAGGCACACAAGCAACTGAAATCTTAGACAAACTATGATAACTGAGAGAGGTATAATCAAAGTGCTCTGAGAGGCCAGGGGTCCAGAGCTCTGATTGTGATGACATGCTTGTAATCTTTTCTTTCTAGGACGGCTTTGTTCTGTATTCATGTTCAAGTCTGCTACCCAGTAAATGTATACTTTTGGAATGTCACTTAACATTCCTGGAATTAACTTTGTCACTTGATACCGACTGATAGGCCAATCAAAATAATGTCTGTTTGCTTAAATTCTGGAATATCATCTACCTTTTATATCCAGCCACTGTGATCTGCTCACCTGTGGGGCACCTACAGGTTTTGTCTTCTCCCTGCACATTTGATTATTCAACTGAATATGATTAGGGAGTCTATAAATTTTGAGCAACTAGAGATCTTCTCAGCACATGAAGATTTCTCAGCTACCCACTGTGTGGTAGCTAGTGCCTTCTCAGAACTCTTTACCACTCTTGCCTTTACATAAACGATCAGTAGTATGATACTTTTACATAGCTCCTAAGTGGACAATGTGTAATGTATATTCCTGAAATGTTCCAGTCAACATCATGTACATCAGGCTGGTTCTAAAACAGAAATGTCAACATAGTTCAGTAAGGGTCAGTCAGTGAGGAAGGTAGATAATACTTCAAAATTTAGACAGAAGAAAGAATTTCAGGGCATAGAGTACTAACAAGAGCAAAGGTGTTAAGGCAGAAATTGACAAGGTACACAGATATGACAATAAAGAGACTTTCTACATTTGGAAACAAGGTTGTGGTGGAAGTATCAAAGAAGAGAATATTAAGGTAAAAATCATCCACTCCATTAGAAAATTCAGGGAGACAAATTTTACTTTACTTTAACAGACATTTTCTTGGAAGGTGATGACTGGCTACGGCTAGAAGAATGTAAGTGGAGACCAAATGCCAAATTTGGAGAGTTTTGTAGAGAATAATGCTACCTCAACTAGGGAACTACCATTAAATCCTGGGCCCCAAAACTGAAAGAGAATTTAATGAATAGCATATTCTTGATAAGGTGATAGACAGGAAGTAAATGGTATAGGAGGAATAAACAAAAAAGGGAAAAGGGAAAGGAAGGAGGGAAGCAAAAGAGGAAAGGAGGAAGAGGAGGAACATGGGGCAGGTGGTGGGAAGGAAGGAAGAAAGAAAGGAACAAAAATGCAGAAGAGGGACAAAAGGAGGGAGGGAGGGAGATTAAAAAGAGAGAGGTAGGGAAGGTGGAAAGAGATACATAGTTGAATCATATTCAATACTGGCACACTGAGTATTTGTTGTTGTTGTTCCTCTCAATTCACTACTGTTAATAAACTCTTGGGGTCTATCCACTTGTGAATTTCTGATTGTGTGACCAACCATTGGTAGTCTATGAATGCTTTTAGTCATAAGTAATAAAGGAGGAGGGCCCAACTTGAGGTTTTGGACTCCTTCAAAAAGAGAAACAAGAACGAGCTAAAAAGGCATCCTAATTGACTGCATCTTGTGAACTTAAAGTATCAGAGAAATTTAGCTCTTAAAGAACTGCATAAAATATTTTATCACATCCCTGCCTTGGTAAATTTAATAAACTGTGGTGCCTTCAGGGACCCAGATCCATATGAATTAACTGCCTTCAACTCAGAACATCAGGGTCTTTATCTTTTGTCAGCTTAATTATGTGTTTAATTTTATTTTTAACATTTAAAAAAATGAGCCACACTAAGAGCAGCTTTGATTGTTTAATTAAACAAATGAATGTTGTTCTATCTGGCATGATCAAAACTCTATAATTTGTCATGTTACAGTTTTATAGGGAGCCAAGAGCTCCAAGGTTGTACTCAGGGAAGTCAGGGACTCAAAAGTCTACCTGCCTACTTTTCCAGAATAATGTAGTGGTCTAAATTGGTTGTGCAGTTATCTTGATATTAATATGTGGCTGATTCCACTAGAGTTCCGGCATGCTATTAGGTACTTTTCTAACTTCTCTGTGCAGAAGTCTTTGCGTGGCATAGATTGGAGACTTGAGAGGGATAAAGTGGTATCATCAAGAATAACCTGAATTCCCATAGGCAAAGCATCAGCCCACGACCACCAGTCCTTCTTACATTCTTTAGATGTCCTATAAAACTGTTACTCTAGTTTTCAAATAAATCAGCCTCACATTTCTAACCTGGCATTCTATAGGCCCTTCAAATTCTTTTGAGCTTTCTGATATTGCCCCATACTTTACAATCACAAAAAGGCAGGAGTCCTACTTGCGATACTCAGAATCTTGCATTTACTTGCACTCTGACTTACTGATAATCCTCATGGTTTTTCATTTCATGACTCCCCTGCCCACCCCTCCCTATTTTGGACAAAGCTTCATCTCTTGTTTCAGAAAAACAAGTCTTTCCAGTATAGCTTGGTGTCCAAACACGATGGATACCCACACCCACTGTGTGTATTCTGGCTCCTTGTACAGGTTCTGAATGTCTTCCATCCAGCCTTTTCTATACACTAGTGTCAAATAGTTTTCCTAATAAGAGCTTTGCTTATTTCATCCCTGCCAAAAATCACTCAGTGATTTCATATGGTCTTCAGTATAAGGTATAGATTTCTTAACAAGATACTCAGATCTTTCAAACTTTAGGCCTAGATCAATACAGATGACTTATTGGACTCCAGCTTCCTACCTCTTTATTTACATGACAGAAACAGAACCTCTCATTCTTCCTGAAATGTATTTTATGCTTTCCCCCTTTTGTGCCTTTGTTCACACTTTCCCATATGCCTGATAATCCTTATTGTCAGTTTTCTGTTTTACAAAACATGTACTCTCTAATAGCAAGCTCATCATAATTTTAGGGTTCTATTCTACCTACCACATAATTGAGGTATCAACTGATCGATGCTGGGCCAATGGTCATATCTTTACTAATGGCTAAATAGACTAAGAAATTGTCTATGTTTTGGTCTCTAGAAATGCCCCACTGTTCCTTCCCAAAGGAAAACTATTCACTTAGGCTGAGGCCTAGAGGATGAGAAGGAAAGGCTATGAGAAGAGCATAGCAGGAAAAGAAAGCACTATGTACAAGGTGGTAAATAAATAAATCACTGTATTCTAGGACTATCAAGTGCTCTATATTGTGAAGCAACTGAGATTCAGAATAAGAAGAAAAAAATGTGTTTTGAAGAATGCTGGGTATACAGAATAAATTAATGATAATCTATGCTTCGTGAGATACAATTATCTAGGCCTACACTTATTTTATTTTGTTCTGTTTATTTGTTTATCTGTAAAATAAACTTTAGATTTTTACCATTATAACCAGGATTCTATGATCAATCTTGCATCCTGGTACACATTTTAACAGTTTCTGTTGGATATTTACCTAGAAGTGGAACTGCTAGGCGATAGGGTATGTGAATGTAAATGTTCCCAGTTCAGTTCAGTTCAGACGCTCAGTCGTGTCCGACTCTGTGACCCCATGAATCCCAGCACGCCAGGCCTCCCTGTCCATCACCAACTCCCGGAGTTCACCCAAACTCATGTCCATTAAGTCAGTGATGCCATCCAGCCATCTCATCCTCTGCATCCCCTTCTTCTCCTCCCAGCATCCCTCCCAGCATCAGAGTCTTTTCCAATGAGTCAACTCTTCGCATGAGGTGGCCAAAATATTGGAGTTTCAACTTTAGCATCAGTCCTTCCAAAGAACACCCAGGACTGATCTCCTTTAGAATGGACTGGTTGGATCTCCTTGTAGTCCAAGGGACTCTCAAGATTCTTCTCCAACACCACAGTTCAAAAGCATCAATTCTTCAGCGCTCAGCTTTCTTCACAGTCCAACTCTCACATCTATACATGACCACTGGAAAAATCATGGCCTTGACTAGACGGACCTTTGTTGGCAAAGTAATGTCTCTGCTTTTGAATATGCTATCTAGGTTGGTCATAACTTTCCTTCCAAGGAATAAGCATCTTTTAATTTCATGGCCGCAATCACCATCTGCAGTGATTTTGGAGCCCAGAAAAATAAAGTCTGACACTGTTTCCCCATCTATTTCCCAGAAAAGATGGTGTGATGAAAGATTAAACTAACAGATCTTAGTTTTCTGTGTTGAGCTTTAAGACAACTTTTTCACTCTCCTCTTTCAGTTTCATCAAGAGACTTTTTAGTTCCTCTTCACTTTCTGCCATAAGGGTGGTATCATCTGCATATCTGAGGTTATTGATATTTCTCCCAGCAATCTTGCTTCCAGCTTGTGCTTCTTCCAGCCCAGTGTTTCTCATGATGTACTCTGCATATAAGTTAAATAAGCAGGGTGACAATATACAGCCTTGATGTACTCCTTTTCCTATTTGGAACCAGTCTGTTTTTCCATGTCCAGTTCTAACTGTTGTTTCCTGACCTGCATATAGGTTTCTCAAGTGGCAGTTCAGGTGGTCTGGTATTCCCATCTCTTTCAGAATTTTCCACAGTTTATTGTGATCCACACAGTCAAAGGCTTTGGTATAGTCAATAAAGCAGAAATAGATGTTTTTCTGGAACTCTCTTGCTTTTTCCATGATCCAGCGGATGTTGGCCATTTGATCTCTGGTTCCTCTGCCTTTTCTAAAACCAGCTTGAACATCTGGAAGTTCACGGTTCATGTATTGCTGAAGCCTGGCTTGGAGAATTTTGAGCATTACTTTACTAGTGTGTGAGGTGAGTGCAATTGTGCAGTAGTTTGAGCATTCTTTGGCATTGCCTTTCTTTGGGATTGGAATGAAAACTGACCTTTTCCAGTCCTGTGGCCACTGCTTAGTTTTCCAAATTTGCTGGCATAGTGAGTGCAGCACTTTCACAGCATCGTCTTCCAGAATTTGAAATAGCTCAATTGGAATTCCATCATCTCCACTAGCTTTGTTCATAGTGATGCTTTCTAAGGCCCACTTGACTTC
>NW_011494605.1:2313990-2351072 GCF_000754665.1 Bison bison bison
GGATGTCTGGCTCTAGGTCAGTGATAACACCATCATGATTATCTGGGTCATGAAGATCTTTTTTGTACAGTTCTTCTGTGTATTCCTGCCACCTCTTCTTAATATCTTCTGCTTCTGTTAGGTCCATACCATTTCTGTCCTTTATCAAGCCCATCTTCCCATGAAATGTTCCCTTGGTATCTCTAATTTTCTTGAAGAGATCTCTAGTCTTTCCCATTCTGCTGTTTTCCTCTATTTCTTTGCATTGATCGTTGAGGAAGGCTTTCTTATCTCTTCTTGCTATTCTTTGGAACTCTGCATTCAGATGCTTATATCTTTCCTTTTCTCATTTGCTTTTCGCCTCTCTTCTTTTCATAGCTATTTGTAAGGCCTCCTCAGACAGCTTTTGCATTTTTTGCATTTCTTTTCCATGGAGATTGTCTTGTTCCCTGTCTCCTGTACAATGTCACAAACCTCCATCCATAGTTCATCAGGCACTCTAACTCAGTGACTTTTAATAAATTTACAGAGATATACAGACATTACCACAGTCTAATTTTAGAACACGCATTACTAACTAGTTTGCACATATGTGACTTCTGCTGAAGGGCTTTTAGAATGTATATATTAAACACACACACACACACATATATGCTTTAATGGTAGAAGTCAATATGAAAATTCATCTGCTTTGAAAGTGAAGTCGCTCAGTTGTGTCTGACTCTTTGCTACCCCGTGGAGTATAGCCCACCACGCTCCTCTGTCCATGGGATTTTCCAGGCAAGAATACTAGAGTGGGTTGCCATTTCTTTCATCCAGGGGATCTCCCCAACCCAGGGATCGAACCCAGCTCTCCTGCATTGCAGGCAGATGCTTTAACCCCTGGGACCCAGGTTCGATCTCTGATTTGGGAAGATCCCCTGGAGAAGGAAATGGTAACCCACTCCAGTATTCTTGCCTGGAGAATCCCATGGATGGAGAAGCCTGGTATGCTACAGTCCACGGGCTCGCAAAGAGTCAGACACGACTGAGCGACTTCACTTCACTTCACTGAAAGAGACTTCAGTTCAGTTCAGTTCAGTCGCTCAGTCGTGTCCGACTCTTTGTGACCCCATGAGTCACAGCATGCCAGGCCTCCCTGTCCATCACCAACTCCCGGAGTTCACTCAGACTCACGCCCATCGAGTAGGTGATGCCATCCAGCCATCTCATCCTCTGTCGTCCCCTTCTCCTCCTGCCCCCAATCCCTCCCAGCATCAGAGTCTTTTCCAGTGAGTCAACTCTTCACATGAGGTGACCAAAGTACTGGAGTTTCAGCTTCAGCATCATTCCTTCCATGCATTAAAAACAACAACAACAACAACAACACTCAAAAGACAAGTTCTGGGGAAAAAATGTAATCTGACAAAATGTTGTCAGGTAAACCAGCATTTCTTTTAAGGGCTTCCCTGGTGGCTCAGAGGTTAAATGTTCCCAATACAATGCCAAATTCCTGTGATCTGGAGGGTAGCATTAAAGAAATAGTACAGATAAGAATAGAATGGGAAAGACTAGTGATCTCTTCAAGAAAATTGGAGATGCCAAGGAAATATTTCATGCGAGGATGAGCATCATATGGGACAGAAATAGTAAGGACCTAATGGAAGCAAAAGAGATTAATAAGAGGTAGCAAGAATACACAGAACTATACAAAAAAGTCTTAATTACCTGGATAACCAAGATGGTGTGCTCATTCACCTAGAACCAGACATCCTGGAGTGTGAAGTCAAATGAGCCTTAGGAAGCATTACTACAAACAAAGATAGTAGAAGTGATGGAATTCCAACTAAGTTATTTCAGATTCTAAAAGATGATGCTATTAGAGTGCTTCACTCAATATGCCAGCAAATTTGGAAAACTCAGCAGTGGCCACAGGACTGGAAAAGGTCAGTTTTCATTCCAATCCCAAAGAAGGGCAGTGCCAAAGAATGTTCAAACTACTGTACAATTGCACTCATTTCACATGCCAACAAGGTTATACTCAAAATCTTTCAAACTAGGCTTCAGCAGTGTGTGAAATGAGAACTTCCAGCTGGATTTAGAAAAGGCAGAAGAACCAGAGATCAAATTGCCAGCATTCACTGGATCATGAAGAAAGCAAAGGAATTTCAGAAAAACATCTGATTCTACTTCATTGGCTACAATAAAGCCTTTAACCTTGTGGATCACAAAAAATTGTGGAAAATTCTTTAAAAAATGGGAGTACCAGACCACCTTATCTGTCTCCTGAGAAACCTGTATTCAGGTCAAGAAGTAACAGAACTGGACATGGAACAATGGACTGGTTCCAAATTGGAAAAGGAGTACACCAAGGCTGTATATTGTCACCCTGTTTATTTAACTTATATACGGAGTACATTATGTGAGATGTTGGGCTAGATAAGTCACAAGCTGGAATCAAGATTTCCTGGAGAAATATCAACAACCTCAGATATGCAGATGATGGCAGCAAGTAAAGATCTAAAGAGCCTCTTGATGAAGGTGAAAAAGAAGACTGAAAAAGCTGACTTAAAACTTAACATTAAAAAAACTAAGATCATTGTATCTGGTCCCATCACTTCATGGCAAATAGATGGGGGAAAGGTGGAATCAGTAACAAGATTTTATTTTCTTGGGCTCCAAAATCACTGCAGACAGTGACTGCAGCCATGAAATTAAAAGACTCTCCTTGGAAGAAAAGTTATGATGAACCTAGAATGCATATTAAAAATCAGAGACATCACTTTTCTGACAAAGGTTTGTGTAGTCAAATCTATGGTTTTTTCTAACAGTCATCTACAGATGTGAGAATTGGACCAGAATGAAGACTGAGTGTGGAAGATTCGATGCTTTTGAATTGTAGTGCTGGAGAAGACACTGGAGAATCCTTTGCACTGCAGGGAGATCAAATCAGTCACTTCTAAAGGAAATATTCATTGGAGTATTCATTCATCCAATGAGTATTCATTGGAAGGTCTGTTGCTGAAGCTAAATCTCCAATAATTTGGCCTCCTGATATAAAGCGCCAACTCATTGGAAAAGACCCTAATGCAGGGAAAGATTGATGGCAGAAGAAGAAGAGGGCAACAGAAGGTGAGATATTTAAATAACATCACAGATTCAGTGGATATGAATTCATACAGACTCCAGGAGATAGTGGACAGAGGACCCTATCCTCTACTCATGGGGTCACTAAGACTTGGACATGACTTAGCAACTAAACAATGATAACAGATAAGAATAACCAACCAAGTTATTCACCTCCCCAGATTTGTTCAACCAAGGTTTTTCCTTGATGCTGCTAATGACCAAATGAGGAAGATGACCTAGTACCAACTGCATTCTTGGGGTTTATCTTCACTGGAGTGAGGCTTAATGAGCTCTACCAGCACCTTCATGTTGGCAGCCATGTTGCCTTGGCACTCTGTCTGTTCACAGAGCGAGGCACATGTGGCTGCAGTTCTACATGTTTGCGTTTCAGGAATAATCCAACAGAGCCTGGCCTCACATGTTGCGTCATGCAACTCTTGCCTCCTCCACCCAGGGCTTCTCTGTCGTTGCTGAGATACAAGCAACAGTGTGACCTGCTTGGTGCCCACACACTCATACTGGCTCACCTGCTCAGGCCCATGAAGCTGCAGGCTACGGTGGGCCAGCATGGAGGGCTGTGGGCTTGTGTACCACCCACCTCCTTAGTGACTCATTCTATATCCTGTGACTCACTCTGCTGATGTATCTGCTGCTACTGTCCTGGAACCTGTTTCCCCAGAAGCCACTAGAGTTTAGATCACACAACCTGAAGTATGACAGAAGTGATGCTTAATAGGGCACATTTTCACTAATGGGAGGGGAGGGAAACTGAGAAACTAAATAGTTTAGTTGCAAAGCTACTGCCAGCCAAGAACACATCTATGTACGTTTACTTCCTTCTCTGTATAAAATCCCATTTTCTCACTCTTGGTTCTGAGATGGCTTCCCTCATGAAGTAAACAGCATTATTAGTGTATAAATTCTTATCTCCAGGAAGCCAGTCAGCATTCTAGACTAGGGAAACCATATAAGAGAAAGTACTGACACAGGTGTCAGTACTATATTTGTAGAGAAGAAAGAAACAGCCCAGTTGCAGCAAAACATATCCCTCTCTTCTAGTTCACAGATTGCCTGGGCACCCAAATAGCTCTCTATATTCTTCCCCATAACACCCTTGATAAGTATAACAACCAAATCATCCCTTGATAAACTGGTTACACCAGTCCCTCTCTACTCCTTCAGAGGACTTTGCATTTTTCTATTTCACTTTTCACAACTTCATCGATTCCAATCCAGATCATTATTGTCATGAGCCATACAACTTTTAAAAAAATTGTGGCAAGAGTCACATAATAAAATTAGCCATTTTTAAAGTGAACTATTCAGTACATTCACAGTATTTTGCAACCACCACCTCTATTTAGTTCCAGAACATTTTCACCACCCAAAAAGTAGATCTCATACTCATTAAGCATTCCCCTGGTCACATACTTTTTAATTAATACCTTTTTTCTGTATCCTCAGTACTCATCTAATAAATTCAGGAAAACATATATCTCTCTGCTGCTGCTGCTGCTAAGTCGCTTCAGTTGTGTCCGACTCTATGCGACCCCATAGACGACAGCCCACCAGGCTCCCCCGTCCCTGGGATTCTCCAGGCAAGAACACTGGAGTGGGTTGCCATTTCCTTCTCCAAAGCAGGAAAGTGAAAAGTGAAAGTCAAGTCGCTCAGTCGTCCAACTCTTAGCGACCCCATGGACTGCAGCCCACCAGGCTCCTCCATCCATGGGATTTTCCAGGCAAGAGTACTGGATTGGGGTGCCATTGCCTTCTCCAACATATATCTCTCTATCTACTCTCAAATTCTTGTTTGATGAGTAAAACAATGTAAATCATTGCTATTAAGTTTAATTTAATATAATCTTTTAGTGATATGAAGATACTAAGCAAGATACCAAGTAAGATAGAAATCTTCTAAATCAACTAGAGAGCAGGACTTGATTAAAATGTACATTTATTTTTGAAGCACCTACAATATGTAAGGTTGAAGAAGAATAGTTTAAATTCACATTTATTGAGTAATTCCATCTGCTACTCACAATGTAACTTACTACCTTTTATACATGCAGTCCTTACACTAAGTCTATTCAGCTAGAATTGTATTTTCTTGTTTGGAGGTAAGACAACTAAGGCTTAAAGAGGTTAGATGAGAAATTCAGATGACCAGAACTCATATTTACAAAGACAAATCCTAAGACCTTTCTACTAAACCATCCTATCTCAAAACTGTTAAAATTTGGGGAACATTTAATAATTACCTTTGGCTATAGAGCAGTGTGTGCATGTTAAGTTGCTTCAGTTATGTAAGACTCTGCGACCCTGGACTCTAGCCTGCCAGGCTTCTCTGTCTATGGGATTCTTCAGGCAAGAATACTGGAGTAGGTTGCCATGCCCTCCTCCAGGAAATCCTCCCAACCCAGGGATTGAATCCGTGTCTCCTTTGTTTCCTGCATTGGCAGGCGGGTCCTTTCCTGGTAGTCCCACCTGGAAAGCCCATATAGTAGTAAACCTTAGTTAATTCTATAATATGACCACTATCTAGCACTACATAACAAATCACTCCATAATTCAATGGATTAAGGCAACGATCATTTATTTGATCACAACTGTATTTATAAGCAGTTTAGGCTAGACTCAGCTGGGAAGCTCTGCTCATCTCACTAGGCATTCCTAATGCAATTGTAGTCATTTGATGGTTAACTAGGATTGCATGATCTAAGATCATCTCACTCACATGTCTGGTAGTTGGTGTGATTGTTACCTAGGGTACCTGAGTTTTCCTTCACATGGTCTCTCATTCTTTAGAAAGGTAGATGACTCCTTCACGTAATGACAGACGCATTCTAACAACACCAAAACAAAATGACAAGGAATTTGAATGCCTACATGCAGAAATCAGTCTCTCCTGCCACATCACAGTGATCAAAGAAATTGTAAGGTCAGTCTAGACACAAAGGGTGGGGAAACAGATCCCACCTCTCATGGGAAGAATGTCGTCACACTGCAAAGGAGTGTGGATTTTGGAAACTGTGTTCCATTAATTATTGCAAAAAATTATCACACGTTATCTGAAGTTAATTCTTGCCAACTGATTGCTTTTCTGTTTTTGCAAAGTCCTAGCACAAGGACCTCTTCCAGTGCTTTTTTGGAGAGCAGGAATCAGGTCATTATTCACATTCACTGTTCTGGTGCCTTCATGGGTGGATCAGGTAGGGAGTCTGAATACTGTTTCCATTTGTGTGGGTTGCACACCACCTATAGTCATCAGCACACAAGGCTTGATCACAGCCCATATTTCAAGTGATTTTGGGATCCAACCAAAACACTCCAGTTCTAAATGAGTTTAGAGTGGAAACAGATGAACATTAAAAAAAAGACTTTTTCTGCAAGAATATGTCTAGAAATAAACTCTGGAAATAAGTGATGTGGGAGCAGAACTCACATATGTTTCTAACTATTAGAAGTGCAGGAACTACAATGTGATAGTCATTCCACTGATCACCACCCTCCCCTGGGTGACTTGTTCCTTCCTCCTATATCAATTCAGTAAGTATGGTCAATGGCTGTGATGTGGCTAGCTCTGTGTCCTTCAGGTATCTCTTTCTCCAATATCTCTGGGTATATTCCAGGGGGATAGCCATCTTTCCCCTGTGCGCACCCCCTATATTACTCATGCATTTTCCTATGGCGGCAATGACAGTGCAACTTGCAAACTTCCAACTACAGAGAAGCATAACTGATCTAGGAATCTGACTCCTGCAGTCTAAAATCCACAGCTGCATTCTTTCCAAGGCTACACTTATCACAGGTTGCTCCTGACCAGAACCCTAATGACTGAAGACTAAGGCAGACCCATTCTTGGGACCCATCTCCTCCAGAATGTGACTTTGGCTCATGGACTCCCCAGTGACGTTGCTGAACCTTTCATCCAACCATCCCTCCCTCCTTTGCTTGTTGTTAGACTCATAAACTTAAAGGTCTCCAGGGCTCTGTGGCTCTTTCCTCATTTTTTCTCACAGATATTTTCCCTAATAAATTTTTTACATTTTTCAATCCTGTCTTTGCATCTGCTTATCAGGAGACTGGAACTAACACATTGCTCTGCCACTAGACTTGAGTTCTTTAAGGATTTAGGATACATCATATACATCTCTATGTTCTCACTTTGTAGTATATTCCCTTATATATAGTTAATGTTCATAAGAGCCTTCTAAGTGAGCAAATTCCAGAACTACTTATTCATTACATTTCAAAAATAACAACTAATGTTTACTAACATCCTATGGGCCAGATACTGGGCTAAGTGCTATATGAAAATTATTAAATTTAATCCTCATAACAACCTTTACTGTCTCTAATTTAGACATGAGGAAACTGAAGTACTGAAGACAGAGTAAGTAATGTGTCAAAAATCACATAACTAGCAAATAATAAAACTGGGACTTGAACTCAAGATGTAAGATTCTAGAGAAAACACCTTAGTCTAAAATATATTTATTCCAGCTACAATAATAGGGGGCGAAAAAAAAAAGAGAGATGAAAAATAAATAATTCCAAATTTCCAGATCCAGATTAGAAGAGATAGACGCTGTTCATTCATTAATACATTGTATACCAACCATCCTCCAGGAACCACATTAAGTATTGAGAATTCAGATTGGGAAGAAAGGCACTGATCCTGCCTTCAGGAAAATTACACTTTAGGAGGGAGACAGACAGGCAGACTCGCAATGCCCTTCAATGTGGTAAATTCTAGGCAGGAGAAAGTATGGGATGAGAGTCAGATGTGTGCCTTGTGAACACTGACAGTGGTAAAGGGAGCAGCGTACATGGCAAGGAAGGCTTCCTTGAGATGATTATGATGGAGCAGAAGACTTATGGTCCAGTAAAGATCTATAGGAAAGAAGGGGAGGGTGATTGGTGAGTTAAAGGAAGGAATATCTGAGAATCTGGTAATTTGACTGGGACTTAATGATGGGTAGAATTTTAATAAGGGAGATGGTGGGAAAGGACACTGTGAGCAGAGACAAGCAAAATATATAAAAGTGTGGAAGTAGGTCCTTATACTCTGTGTTTCCTGAATAATAATTGGGGGTGAAGCACAAGGTGCAGGGAAGAAGTTAATAGAAGGTAATATCTGAAAAAACATACAACTTCATTGTTGAGGGTTTGAAAATCAGTGTGACCAAGTTGGATGTTATTACTGTAGCATCAAGGAACTATGGAGTTTAAGTAGGATAGAAGTATCACCAGATTTAAATGGACTAGTCTGACATGTTGCCCTAAGGGTCAATAAAGGTGGAAGAGCAAAAATCAGTCTTAAGACAGAAAGGTAAGGGAGAACAACCTTACATTCAATATCTTTTATGTGCATAGTATAAGGCTGGTGTTTTTTTCATGTCTCTGTATTTAACCCCGAAACAACATTTTGAAGTAGATATCAATGCCTTTATTTTACTGGTCAGAAGATAGCTCACAAAAGTTAACTTGCTTCCTCCAAACCAGAGCAAGGTAGAAAGAGGTAAAGGTAAAACTTGAACCCAGGTCTCTCTGACTCCTGAGTCTGTACTCTATACCCACACTGGAAGTGAAGTCGCTCAGTTGTGTCTGACTCTTTGCAACCCCATGGACACCAGGCTCCTCCGTCCATGGAATTTTCTAGGCAAGAGTACTGGAGTGGGTTGCCATACCCACACTAAGTTGTCTTTAATCTTGAGAAGAACTTTGCAATTTTGTATCTTTTCTATTAGTCATTAAGCCAATCAACAAACATTAATCAATCTCCTAGTATTTTTCTGGCCCTGTTCTATTTGTTAGGAATATAGTGAACAATACAGGCAAATCCCTACTTTGACACTTACATTATTGTCAGATATGAATGATGTTACATTAAAAAAAAGAGAGGTTGTATGATAAGAGGTCAAGAGTGCTATAAAGAATCATTAAACAAGGCTAAAGGATAAAGACTGAAGATTTTAGTGTTATCATTTTATTTTGTGCAGTTAAGAAATGTGGCATTTGAACAGAGATTTTTAAGACACGGTGGAGAATGTGGATTTCTTAGAAAAAGTTTCTAGGCAGAGGAAACAGGGTAAAAGTGCCCTTGGCAGGACCTTACTTGACACGTTTATGGAACAGCAAGGAAGCCAGTGAAGCAAAGTGAGATGGAGAAAGGTAAGAGATGAAGTCAGTGAGTCACAGGGTGCTGGAATATGCATGGCCTTATGGGCCAAAGTCAAGACTAGAATTTTACTCTGAGATAGAAAGTCATTAGAACATTTGAACAGTATGAAGAGTAACAGTATGAGGATTCCTATCCAATTGTCTCTTATCTGGTGTCCGTGCTGCTACTCTTGTTCATATCCTATTCCTCAAACGGCAAATCAAATCTAGTTACTCCTCTGCTTTCTTGGACTCTTAAAGAAGAAAACAATAAGGCAGGAAATAATGATTCAAGGCAGGTGATAGCATTGAAAAGATATTAGAGTTAATGGTTTCAGTTTCTAACGGGGAATCACAGAATTGTAAAAGTGGGGGTATAAGTGAATGAACTGAAAAGATAAGAGGTGATGCAGGCATTTTTCACATTTTATTGCCTCTGAAAAAGGAAATGTAATTGCAATTTAGATTCAATAAAATATGGAGTAATTATAAAGTCTAAGGTATGACAATGAATAGAGTTTCTGAGGAGAGTGAAAACAAAGAGATGCCAAGGCATTAGAATACTGACTGTCAAAGTCACCAAGAATGACAAGAGGAGTGATGACAAGGACACTGGAATAGACATGTTTCTCTAAGATGCTTTCTAGCTCTCACACACTACGGTTCTATTACTAAAACCAGTATAGAAAAAAAAAAAAAAACCTTACTTGACAGGCTTGGTATTTACAGTGAGGTTAAAAGATGTCTATCAACACAATAAAGTCTATATGGAATCACACACACTGTGCTGAAAAGTCAGTAGGCTGTGCTGAGCTCCAAATCAGGATTAAAGACCTTTACTCATAGATCTGTTAAGATACCAATTAAGTGACTACATGGGAAGTTTTCTGAGCATGAGAAGTGCAAGAAAGATAAAATGAGTAGATGGCCACCTGAGTAGACGGTGTAGTGATGAGCGACAAGACATGGAGTCTGTGCAGTTTTATTCCTAAACCATGTGGACAAGAGTCATTAGCTCTTCTTGATCAGAAGTTTCTTTCTGCCTGTACAATTATGTACATAATTACTCTAGGAGGACACAGTGTTGGAAAAGACTCTGATGCTGGGAGGGATTGAGGGCAGGAGGAGAAGGGGACGACAGAGGATGAGATGGCTGGAGGGCATCACTGACTCGATGGACGTGAGTCTGAGTGAACTCCGGGAGTTGGTGATGGACAGGGAGGCCTGGCGTGCTGGGATTCATGGGGTCGCAAAGAGTCGAACACGACTGAGCGACTGAACTGAACTGAAGACCACAGACTTGGTTTTCCATACTTTCTATGTACATAGTATGTATTTATCTCATGAATGTCTGATGGTGATAATGATGGGAATGGTAAACAGCCATATTTTCCAAATTTGGAAACTATATAGCTTGTTGACCAATTATCAGTAATCAGGTATTTGTTGAGCACCAACTGCATACAGAGCATTAGAATGAGTCTCAAGTTGTGTTGAGGTAGGTAAAAAAAGTAGAATCTCCAAAAATTAACTTAGTAAGGATCCCAGATATATGAATATATTTTCATACATATGCACACAAATATACATATTCCAGAAAATATGAATACACACACTTACCATGCACATCACATCCCACAAAGGGAAAGGCACATGTAAAATGCTCTAGCTCCATTACTATAGCTATCTTGTGAAGGAACACCCCTCAAGAGACAAACTAGCAAATAATTCCTCTTGCTTCCACAATCACCAAAACAAACTTGAAATAATGATTTGGCTCCCCATGTGGCTTGGTGATACAAGATAATGCACAGATGATAGAGTATGTGATCCTGTGTAATCTGCTTTTAGTCAGAATCATTTCTCAAGATATATTAATAAATTATTGCATTGATTCCTACTTTAATTGCATACACAAAATTTTAGAAAATATAAGTCTATATTTCAGGGCCTGACCACTCCTGGGTACTATCAAAAAAGATTCTCTTTACCTTCCAGAGACTTCTTTCTCTTTTATAAATCCATCACACACACACACACACACACACAAATGCATGCACATTCAGGCTAATGTTCTATAATACATGTAGGGAAATTTGGAATGGGGCTACAAGAACACAAATATGTTATCATGACTTGCTCCCTATTCAATTCAATAGCAAAAGAAAAGGATGATTGAGAGTTAGAGACTTGCCCTGGTCCTAGGCCAGGAAAGAGTAGCAAGTGACAACTCCTTGACAAAACTCCAACCTGTCTTTCAAGGGTAACACCTATCCAAACAACCTGGCTTCAAGGTCCTATTTAGACTCTATCTTGTGGAGATCACATGGTGGAGCAGAAATAATGCTGGGATATCCAAACCCCTGAATTCTAATCCTGACTCTAACACTGAACTTGATTAATCCTTTGTCAGGTCTTTCTGCCTCATAATCTAGTATAGACTACATATACACATAATGTCTTTAAAGTGTGGTATGATGGAGTAATCTCTGCAGGGTGAATGCAGATGAATGCTTGACTAGCTTTGTCTAATATCAGTCAGCCAGATTGAAATGGTTTCATTACCATCTAACCATTCTTGGGTGCTCTTTTAAACAATCAGTTCATAATCCTGATTACTAAGAAACAATATGGAACGTGAATAACTCTATCCGTTATGAAAACACTTTCATAGCCATATGTTCAGTGATCCACCACAAACCAGTGAGGCTGACAAGACTGATATTTTTCTCAGATGATAGACATTTTGCTTATTTTACAGATAAGGAAACTGAGGCTCATAACAACAGAGCAACTTAGACTGAAACAACCCCAATTCTCAAATAGTCAATTTCTTCTGATTGCCTATGGTGTCTAGCATGATGCTCTGCACTTGGAGGAATTGAGTCTCATGCTGTCTGCCTGCTCTGCTCATTTAGATAGGTTTGTTGATTTCATGCGCCCCTTGAAGGGGTCATCTTCTTACTGAAGGGTGGGGAGCAAATAGCAGCTGCTGCTCAGAGATAGCTTGAGATTTGACAGGAAAATTCAGGTATCACTGAGATGATGGGAACTCAGGAAATAAGACAGGAATTAATGTCAACTGGTAACCAGTTTTCCTGAAACAATAAATCTCTTTTCCAGAACTCTGGCCCCAGAGCAGGCTTGCACTGGATTTCACATGGAGAACCTCAAACTGAACATGACAGTTAGAAGGCTGTGATACACAATAATTATAAATGAAATTATGATATGTCTGAGGCCAAACGACAGAGTCTAAAAAAGTTAGTGCATTTAGCAAGGTGGAGTAAGGAAAGCAAAGGATTTGAAGGCAGATGTATTTGAATGGAAATCTTGATCTCTGGTAGCTTAAATGGTAAAGAATCTGTAGGCAATGCAGGAGACCTGGGTTTGATCCCTGGGTTGGGAAGATTCCCTGGAGAAGGAAATGACAACGCACTCCAGGATTCTTGCCTGGAGAATTCCAGGGACAAAGGAGCCTGGTGGGCTATAGTTCACGGGGTCACAAAGAATCTGACATGAATGAGCAACTAACACTTTCTTTTTTTCCTGATCGTGTCATTTGCTAGCTCCATGACCTTGGGAAAGTCACTTCATACCATTGAACCTTAATTTCCTCATCAATATAACACAGTCTTATAAATACTAGAAGTAATATTCTCTGTAAAAAAATCAAAGTGTGGCAGAAATATGAAGTACAATATTTTTCTTAAATTTGATTTTCATTAATGGTACCTAGAGGACTTCCCTGGTGGCTCAGACAGTAAAGAATCTGCCTGCAATGCAGGAGACCTGGGTTTAATCCCTGGGTTGGGAAGATCCCCTGGAGGAGGGCATGGCAACCCACTCTGGTATTCTTGCCTGGAGAATCCCCATAGTCAGAGGAACCTGGCTGGCTACAGTCCATGGGGTCGCAGAGTTGGACATGACTGAG
Source organism: Bison bison bison (assembly GCF_000754665.1). Classification (NCBI taxonomy): domain Eukaryota; kingdom Metazoa; phylum Chordata; class Mammalia; order Artiodactyla; family Bovidae; genus Bison; species Bison bison. Next base: position 2,327,174 of record NW_011494605.1, read on the forward strand.
TGACTAAGCACAGCGCAAAGGTACCTAGAACTAATATGGTGGCTCAGTTGGTAAAGATCCACCCACAATGCAGGAGACCCAAGTTCATTTCCTTGCATCCAGAAGATCTCCTGGAGAAGAAAAAGGCAACCCAGTCCAGTATTTTTGCCTGGAGAATTCCATAGACAGAGAAGCCTGGCAGGCTGCAGTCCACGGTGTTGCAAAGAGTCAGACACAACTGACCAACTAAACCAGAACCAGAATGGTAGCTAGCACTAATATGGCACCCCACATATTTCTTAGGCCTAATTCTACCAGTCTTTTCCAATCAAAAGTCCTCTTTGATTCTGTATGCAGAATTTATGTCTCCCTCCTTTGGGTTCCTACAGCCCCACGTGCAGAATTCTGATCTTTGCTTACTACTCCCTATGGTAAATATGGCAGCTCTGTGTCTGTTTTATCCACCATTATGGATTCTCTGTGTTATGCAGAAGAGTTTGGAGGTAGACACAATCTGGATAAAAGAGCTCAGTGAGGAGGCTATTGCAGTAGCACAGTGAGAAATAATATTAACTTGAACTGTAGGATGGTAATGGAGACAGTGAAAAAATAGACATATTTGAGCATATTCAAGAGATATTTAAGAAGTTAAAATCAACAGATCATGGGGATGAATCATATATGGGGTAAAACAAATGAATAGGTTAGATACGCCTATGGCATTTCTCTATTTTTGTCTCCCTGACTAGAACTGACTTCCTTTAAAACACTAGCCCTACTTAATTTATTTTGATATTGCCTGTGCTTTATATTGGGCCTGGAACATAGCAGATGCTCGGTGAAAATTTGCTGTAAAAATGAACAAACCATTGCCCAGCCAGGAGAGAACAGGAAGAGCAATATCCAGAGATAAATGCCAGCAGGGAATGGCCATCAGGTCTCTAGATCCTCGGATGGGTTTATGGGAAGGAATGGCAGGAATAAGTCAGTACTAGATAGGCCAATACGGGAAGAGCTAAGGCATAGAGAAACAGTCAGACTTGGTGTATAAGGTGGTATCTCTCTCTTAGGAAAAGGACAGATGAAGCAGTTATGAGTTATGATGAAGCCAGTGAAGCAGCTAGGAGGTCAGGCTCCGAGACAGACTGCATGTGTTCCAACTCTGACTCTGCCTCTGCTAGCTGTGTGATCTTCTTTGGGCAACTACTTAACACTTTAAAATATTAGTTTCCTTATATGAAATTGAAGACAATAATGGTACTGATCTCATACGGTTGTCATGAGGATTAAATGATACAGTGAACTTATCTATGACTAGCAAAATATCATAGATAAGTTCACTGTATCATTCGGACACGACTGAAGCGACTTAGCAGCAGCAGCAGCAAAATATCTTTGCCCTACCTTCCACAATTGTCTGTCAACCAATAGATAAGATCCAGACAAGAAGGAAAAGAAAAACAATAAGAAAAACTGTCATTTATTTAATACTAGCTATATAGAATGTTTTGTTCAGCAACCATTTTAAAGATGGGGAGATTGAGGCTCAGAGAGGTTAAATAGCTTGCAGGTAGGACTTAGAAGCAGAAGCAGGAGGTAGAAAATTCAAAATCAGGTCTGTCTGCACTTCAAGGCTCACACCCTGCTGTTAAATTTAGTGAACTATTTAAATTAAGGTTCTTTTTAGTTCTGGACAAACAATGGCCTTGGTATATTCAGTGCTGAAGGTACTAACCCTAACTATCAGGGTCAGATTTTCCAGGTGAAGATACCAAGGCCTTGAATGTGGAACAGTATTAAGGAGCCAGATAGAAGCTGGCACCCTGCACAGAGGCTCCCGACATCCACACACTCAGTGAACCAATAGCAGCGTAAGCCACATCCATGGGACATGCACTCCATAATTCATTCTGGAAAATGGATAATTATAGGAGGTTGTCAGATTCAATAGGCAAATGCTGGGGAAATAAAAACAACAAATTATGTGAGAGCTGATATTTGTTCAGGCAGACATCTGTCTTCTGTTAGAGGATTTAGGGATGTTTTTCAACACAAGGTTTTAAATATGGCTTAGAAAAACCTCTCCTCAGCATGGTCTGCAGGAGAGAGCCAAATTCCTGCTTTCTGTGGGTCTTCTCACACTCACAGAGGGCTGGTTCCCACAGCTCCTGGCAGGGAGGAGAGCAAGACGCATATTGAGGCCAACTGAGGCTCGATCCCACCTTTGCGTATGCCGAGCCTCCTTCCTCATGACCTTTGCCATGGGCGGAGTTCCTCACGTTGGATTCCGGCTGGCAGCCAATAGTCCCTCTACCAGACAAACCAAGCTCTCAGAATTCACTTTCTGCTCCTGTGAGACCATGAGCCACACCACCTCCACTTGTGCCCAGCTCATTCCCACCTCCACAGCCTTGCACACTCTGTTCCCATGGATGTCCTCCTCCCTCCTCCTTGCCTCTGCAAGCTCATCTTTAAACTCCCAGGTTTTTCAGAAACCTTCCCCAAATGCTCCATCCCACACTGCTCCCTGGCCCACCCCCAACCCCACTTGGTGTCTGAGCTGCGTGATCTAGAACATCTACTGCACCTTTTCAGTAAGAGAAAAGAATAGCACATTCAGTTGGAGGAATGGATTCTCAACCACAGCTCTGCTACTTCCTGGCTGTGGGGACTTGAGCAAGTCATAAATATCTCTCTGAGCCTCCGTTACCTCCTTCATAAAATAAAAATACTAATACGTACTCAGAAGACTATTGTACAGGCTAAATGAGGTAATGCACTTAAAGCAGCACTCAGATACACTTTTCAGGTTGTGTCTAGAGCTGTCTACTGACTTCACATCTAAGTGTGTCTTATCTTCTTGGAAGCAGGCATTATACCTTTCTTCTCCCTTCCTTGGAATAACAATCTGCTTCGTTGTATTTTCTCTATATTCATGCACACAAGATAAGCCAGTCAGAAGCTCAAGACCACTGAGGGCTTTTACTCGGTGCCATATTAAATTTGGTCTTGCCTGTTCTGTTCAATGGAAGCTAGGGAGGGACTGCACAAAGATGAGAAATAACAGAAGACAGGAGCTGTGCTTTCCCTAGGAGGAACCAGGAATTCAAATCACAAAGTAGGCTGACGGCAGCAGGACCTAGGAAGTGGGAGTTGGCTCTGAATATCAGGTGGCGACCAGAGGCTGAGTCACTACCTGCCCCAGATATAAGTACATTAGGTGGGACTGAGACTAGGAGAATGGGGTGGAAACCTTCAGCAGATTAGACTACTTCCTATGATATTACTATAATCCCACCATAAGTGAGATGGGGGTAGAAGAAAGAAGGTGAAGAATGACCATCCTCAGAAGTGAATCCTGAAAACTAGCAGGAAACACTACTACCTTACAGAGTTCCAGGCAAAAAGAACTGTTTATCTTCAAGGTTCCCTTAGCACTTTGTTTCTACTATAAAACTATAAACTACTGATACAAATCGTACCACTGACAGGCTAGAACTTAATTTGTATGATACCTTGTATCTACACAGTGGAAATGCTTGAGCCAGGCAGACCTGCTCTGCCCCTTGATAACAATCTGATCTTATTCAGTCACTTAGCATGCTTAGATGTCAATTTCCTCATTTGTTTAATGGGACTAATAATGTGCTTTGCCCTGGTTATTTGGATTGATATTGGAAGCTTGACATGAAATAGTGGATGTGAAAGTGATTTGTAAACTGTGAAACATTAAAAAGATTATTTTTATTCATTATATCACATCATTCAAATGAGGCTATAAATTGTAGCAGGTACAAGTTGCTCTTTATTCATTGCTGGATCCTTTTATCCTAAGGGCTTGAAGGAGTGGCCACTGTTATGACAGGCACTGTGCTAGGCACCTTACACACCTCATATAATTGTATTTAATTCTCCTAATAGCTCTGCTTTTTTTTTTTTTTCCTCTAGACCTGGCTGCCTCCCAAGAAATAACAGATACTCTGTAACTGTTACTGGATTTTCTATACAGTAGTTTCACTTTCCACAGTTTGGGGTTTGCATGACGTAGTTAGAGCGCAGAAGTGGTAGGAGAGGTACAATGCTACTAATGAGTAGCAAAATGGCAAAGATGGCCAAGAAAGCTGGGGGCACTGGTTCTCTTTCTAAACATAATCTCATCATCTCTTTTTACTAAGAAACATCAAATCCCTGCTTTTAAGCCTGATCTAACACAGAGGGTAATTCTCTTGTCCCAGGAAACCTCCTGGTCATAAGGTAATGTTTAACGAATATCCATGTCCAATCCTAAGGATTACACAGAAATTTAGAAATCCATCTGCATCTCAGAGGGGATAGGGGATGATTGTTATTTGCTTAGCATATGTGTAAAACTGACCTCTAATTGTAATTACACACAAACCAGAGAATCAGAAAAAAGTCCTGCTTTCCTCCCGTTTTACTGGAGAGTCTTTGATGTTAACCTTACTGGCCTGGCCTTGCTTAGTCCCCCTCTATATCAGCACGCAGTCACAGTTACTATTGTCAATTGGTTTTAGTGCCCATTAATACGCTATGCTCATTCATACTGAGAACTCTTGCAATTGCTTCCTAACTGCTCTGTTTGGCACCTCACAACCCACTCTTCTTAAAATCACAAAAGGATATTATAAAAGTCAAAACTAATAATGGCCCCCTCCCCTTCCATGGGCTTCCCTGGTGGCTCAGATGGTAAAGCATCTGCCTGCAATGCGAGAGACTTGGGTTTGATCCCTGGGTTGGGAAGATCCCTCGGAAAAGGAAATTGCAACCCCCCACCCCCTGCCCCCGCCACTGTACTCTTGCCTGGAGAATTCCATGGACAGAGGAGCTTGGCAGGCTACAGTCTATGGGGTCACAAAGAGTCAGACACACTGAGCGACTTCACTTTCACTTTCCCTTTCCATAGCTCCCCATGATCTGGAATAAAGTTTAAACTCCTTAGTATTTTTGGCTAGCCTTCCTCTCTCAGTACTTTTGGCCTAGGCTTTTTGCCATACCTATAGCATATCCAATCCCAAAGAAAGGCAATGCCAAAGAATGCTCAAACTACTGCACAATTGCACTGATCTCACACTCTAGTAAAGTAATGCTCAAAATTCTCCAAGCCAGGCTTCAATAATACATGAAACATGAACTTCCTGATGTTCAAGCTGGTTTTAGAAAAGGCAGAGGAACCAGAGATCAAATTGCCATTATCCGCTGGATCGTGGAAAAAGCAAGAGAGTTCCAGAAAACATCTATTTCTGCTTTATTGATTATGCCAAAGCCTTTGACTGTGTGGATCACAATAAACTGTGGAAAATTCTGAAAGAGATGGAAATACCAGACCACTTGACCTGCCTCTTGAGAAATTTGTATGCAGGTCAGGAAGCAACAGTTAGAACTGGACATGGAACAACAACTGGTTCCAAATAGGAAAAGGAGTATATCAAGGCTGTATATTGTCACCCCGCTTATTTAACTTCTATGCAGAGCACATCATGAGAAACACTGGGCTGGAAGAAGCACAAGCTGGAATCAAGATTGCCGGGAGAAATATCAATAACCTCAGATATGCAGATGACACCACCCTTATGGCAGAAAGTGAAGAGGAACTAAAAAGCCTCTTGATAAAGGTGAAAGAGGAGAGTGAAAAAGTTGGCCTAAAACTCAACATTCAGAAAACGAAGATCATGGCATCTAGTCCCATCACTTCATGGGAAACAGATGGGGAAACAGTGGAAACAGTGTCAGACTTTATTTTTTGGACTCCAAAATCACTGCAAATGGTGACTGCAGTGATGGTGATGCAGATGTCATGAAATTAAAAGATGCTTACTCCTTGGGAGAAAAGTTATGACCAACCTAGATAGCATATTGAAAAGCAGAGACATTACTTTGCCAACAAAGGTCCGTCTAGTCAAGGCTATGGTTTTTCCAGTGGTCATGTATGGATGTGAGAGTTGGACTGTGAAGAAAGCTGAGCACCGAAGAATTGATGCTTTTGAACTGTGGTGTTGGAGAAGACTCTTGAGAGTCCCTTGTACTGCAAGGAGATCCAACCAGTCCATTCTGAAGTAGATCAGCCCTGGGATTTCTTTGGAAGGAATGATGCTAAATCTGAAACTCCAATACTTTGGTCACCTCATGCGAAGAGTTGACTCATTGGAAAAGACTCTGATGCTGGGAGGGATTGAGGGCAGGAGGAGAAGGGGACGACAGAGGATGAGATGGCTGGATGGCATCACTGACTCAATGGATGTGAGTCTGAGTGAACTCCGGGAGTTGGTGATGGACAGGGAGGCCTGGCGTGCTGGGATTCATGGGGTCGCAAAGAGTCGGACACGGCTGAGCAACTGATCTGAACTGATAGCATATGCATGATATGCATACATAATAGTCACATGTTCCACTTATCTTAGCAAACTTTTAGTTTGCTGAATCCAACTTGCTTTCTCTCACCTTTGGGCTTTACAAAAACTGATAAACATGCTACAGTGTGTTCACACATCTCCAAGAGGCAACTCAAGCACTGTCATCCCAAGGAAGACTTGCTTGACCTCCTGTTCTATAGCCCCAGCCCATCTTCTCCAGGGCTGAGTCAGTTCTCCTCCTCAGTAACCTCAGAGCCCCCATTACAACACTTCCTACTCCATGTGCTAGATGCTTACTTTTGACAGGTCTGGGATCTGCACAAAATCCCATGGTTAAAAATACAGACTACCTAGTTAAGTAGCTTCTTCACTGCAGATGGAAAAACTGAGGCCCAGCAAAGTGAAGTGACTTGCCCAATGTCTAAGACTAGAATCCAAATCTCTTGACTCTTAGCAATTACTTCAAACACCAAAGGTAAAGAAAATAAGGATCAAAAGTAACATGTACTAGGTCTCTGAGACTGAGCTACATAGGGTGGCTCTTTCATACACACTGACTCTCTGACATGCTTCTCTTAACAGTTTGTTCCTGCAACTGTTGTACAGAGAGAGGCTGAGTTATGAGAGTCCAAGGTCCCCAAGCTAAGTGAGGGCAGCAGTGCACATCTCTGTCTCCAAGTACAGGGCTTCCCCGTCATTTAGCACATGTTCTGGCCTCACTCAAATCACTCAAGACTGTTCTAACTGCTGTAGGGAGAATAACGCAAAAAAAGAGAGAAAAAGCAGATTTTCACCAAATATAGTCTACATAGGCAAAATGATTTTGTAATGAGTGCACCGAACATACGTAACTAAATGGAAAGCTGAACAGAAATGAGGAAAGGTAACACCAGCAGATGAGATCTGTGTTGGCAAAAGCACTATCATGGCAGTTCCCACAGACGTATACACAAACGTCATGACACACAGGTTGCTAGGAACCATGATGCTAATTCGGCCAAAGATGTCTTTTCCTAGACAAAGTCAGGTGCCATTGCTGTGTCCTTTAAGAGTGACTTTTGACCTTGTACGGCAGGTTTCTATAAAAGCTTACATTTAAACGTCAGCATTTCAATAAAGATTACCTCATATTTGTACAGTGTAGAGAATAAGAACATGGGTTTTGCAAGGTCACACAGAAAAGACTCTGACACGTTTGGTTTGCCACTTTTAACGTGTGGCCTTAGTGTCCTCAGCTAAAAGATGAAGACAATGATAACGTTCTTTCAAACTTTCATGAACCTGAAACATGGTGTTGGAGGTAAAGCCCCAGGCACAGGGCACAGTGTCTAACAGACCTCTTCCTTTCATCTCCTTCTGCTAATCATCATGTCCCTCTGGGTATTCCCACAGATATATGATCCTCCCAAGAATCCTGGAAGTCAAACAGGACAGATGCTATTTCCCCATTTTACAAAGACCCAGGAACTACATGGTTTGCTTAGAAGCCCCTAGGTAATTATTATGTGAATTGGACACTAACCCAGGTTTCCCTAGACCGTGTTGTACTTCGTTTATTCACTCAACAAATGCCACATACTAGCCCCTGTGGATATGGCAATAAGACAAATCAAGTCCCTGCCCCCGTAGAAATTCCTCTTTATGTAATAGTTCCTACAGAAACTTTTCTACAGAAAAGGATATAGGAAATAGCTGTAGAAGGCATGGATGCCTTGCCACAGACACTGTAGGTGAGCCAGCTATAAGCAAAGCATCACAGCTCTTGTGTCAGACCCCTGCTTATCAAAGAGGGATCCTAAAATATCTGGCAGGAGGTGGTACTACTTGTCCAAAGTTAATGATGTGCCGAAGAGCCCATCACACGTCACCACAAGAATACAACAAACCCTCTTTCCCCTTCACCACCCTTGGAATAGACTTTGATGTTACTTTAGAAATGTTTCAATGTGTCTATAGAGCTATTTTAGCATTCTCTTAGTTATACCAATCAACACTTCAAAACAAGAGAAACTTGGACATATGTTCTTCCTGATCATGCCTCACATTGAACTAAAACAGTCTTAACACATTAAAAACACGAAGGAAGTTCTTGCTACTTCCCCCTCACACCTCCCTGCCTCATGACCCAGTTTAGGGGCTGATTTTACTTGGCTTATGCAATGCCCTGCCTAGTTCCCTGCCCTCACATCTCTTCCCTCCCTAAAACGGGTGCTCCTTGACTTACTCATTTTCTTGCAAGGATTTAAGGATCCTTCCTTTAGCAGAATCATTATTTGATGCAGGAAGACAAGCATCAAATCAGTGTCATGTGGCCATGTGTTTCAACTTCAGGCAATGCCCAGGTGACCAGTCACTTAAAAATGAGCTATGTTCTCTCTAGCACTTTCCCTGCAACAACATGAGCTTTCTTCATGCACTCCTGCCTCCATCAGGGAGGGGACTCAGCTTCTCCTTCCATCCCTGGCCTTAAACTAAAGTGGTCCTCTCCTCCAAGCTCATGGCCTGTCACAGTCTGGACATAATTTTCCTTCCAGTCTCATGCCCTCTCCCTTGCTCATAAAAGCCTTGGCATTAGCTATCTTTCCCATCCCAATACACAATATATTTCTTCATGCCTACATTCATACTTTGCTCTACCTAAAATAATCCTATCCAAACTTTGCCTTCAGAACTCCAAATCCATTCATTATTCAAGGATAATCTAAAATATGACCTTTCCTCCATCCTCTAACACTGAGCAAATAAAGCAGGAAAACTGTCTAGTGTAGTTGAAAGAGTATAAGCTTTTACCTGTATGGAGATAGTTGTCCCTAGCTTTGTGGTCTTTGAGAAACTCAATAAATCTTTCTGAGCCTCAGTTACCTCATCTATAAAATGGTAATAATAATATCAACCTCACACGGTAATAATAATACTAATCCTGGGCCATTGTTCAATAAATGATAGCTCTTTCGAATACAAGAGGGTGTGTGCACAAGCAACATCAGAGAGCTTGGAATGTGATGGATACCACAGGTTCCATACGGAGGAGAACTTACCTCTACTGGTAGAACTCACAGAAGTCTTCTTATAGGGCCAAACATTTGAACTCGGCTTTGAAAAATGGTTAGATTATCAACAGATAGAGACAGGAGAAAATACTCTAGGAAGAAATAATGGCATAAGTAAAAGTATGCAAGAAAGGAAATATAGAACATAATTGGATAGTCAAATTGCACAGGTTGAGTGAAGCAGAAGGAGGCGGGGGGAAGTAGTCAAGAGATATATTGCTAGAAATAATTTTGCTGGAGATTCAAACTATGTCATCAACATAGACAAATGACTGAAGTAAATCTTTACACAAATTCTAACACCACCAGAAAAGTTGGAAAATATACCAACACTTATCTGTCATGGATCTATGAGAAGATTTCGGTGAGAATGACTTGGCTTTTGCCAGCATTCATAAAAGGTGTGAATAAGATTCAGAACTTTCAGTACAAAGGGAAGGCAGCCCTTTTTGTTGTTGTGAAGACACAGCAGCCTTTTTGGGCTTTATTAGAAAATTCTCGTGCCAGCTGTCTCTTTTCTCTGACTCACATTCACACAATATGCCTCTCTCTTATTTCTCGTCAGCACTGCACTCAGATACTAATGAGTTTTCGGGAAAAGAAAACCCAATGGAATATTAAAATTGGAAAGAGGAGCTCGTTGAGTTAATTTTATCGAAGTGCATCACAACATACTGCAATGTTGTAAGAATGAATATTCAAATAGGAATTCAGTCATGGGAAAATTAATTAAGGAAAATGGTATTACTAATACTGCTTTTTATATGCATACATATGCAGAGACACACAACCACCAATTGGCTCCAATGTTAACAATAATAAAAGTAAAACACTTATGGAAGTCAAATGTTGAAGACCTCTTGTTGAGTTTCTATTTAAAAGTTTTTTTTAAGTCAAAAAAATTTTAACTGTGATTTCAGAAACGGTTTCTAAAAGACAAATTGTATCATGTCACTCCTTTTCTTTAAATTCTGGAATAGATCCAAAATATCCTTCAGAACAAAGTAAAAGTCTTCGAGGCCATAGTATTCTCTGTGGGTTATGCATGCCTCATCTCATTTCATCCACTTGCATTCTCCCAAATATGTTTTGATCTTACAAATCTCCTTGCCTTTGCACATAGTGTTCATTCTGTGTATAACATTCCCTGGCCCTTTTCAGATGCAGCTCTGAAAATCTTCCTCCCTCTGCTAGATGAAGGGACTCTCCTGTGTGTTCTCAGGTCACTCCGGGCTGAGTGTTGGTTAGCAGCAATACTGTGCACCAACAGAATGCTAGAGACCATGTCAGGCACTTGGATATTTTATTGCCATAGTCTGTTTATTTGGCTGCCCACCTACTAGGCAATACATTTACTAAATGACTAAATACATACTATAGAACAGCACCATGCTTAGCACTCAGGTTTTATCATGTACAAAAATACAAGCCCAACCCTCAGACAGGTTATACTTTAATTATAGAGATAATTATTATATGTCCTTTGAATATAATCTCTATACTTCCTAACACCTGAATATTTTCTGAATGAACAAAAAATCGAATGTGTTGATATTATGGCCCAGAAAATTGAATTTGAGTAGAGTAGCACACAGATTCTGTAGAACATGAAATTAAAAAGCAATTTGACATAGTACTGGAATCAAAAATCAGGTTGGAATAAAAATACTGATATTTGAATTTCAGTCCCTGGATTAATAAATGTGTGATTTTGAACAAGTATCTTAGACTTTCTTGTATCTTGTATCTTATATCTTGTATCTTGTATCTTAGACAAGTGCTTGACTTTCTGTTTAATTATAAAATACTAACACTTGTTGGTTTAGAAAGAGCTCAACATTTTCACTCCTCTTTTCATATTCAAATAATAGAATCACAAAGAACATAGCAAGAATGTTTTTCCAGGGAGCATAGCATTTGGGGTCAACTCTGATCCACTGGCAGTTAGTCTCTGGAGTATTAAGTTCAGAAGGACTCTGAGATTGAACCCAGATTCTGCAGGAAGAAGTACTGTGATCGTTAGCAAAGTGTACTCATGAGGGCACAGGAGAGTGGTTTTATACTACATGCAGACAGATATTTGCTATTCCACAGGCAGAGCGTATCTATGGAAAGCTAAGTAAATGAGTGGCGTAAATATGGAAGCAGTATGGAATGGGATGAAGAGCAAAGAAGAGAACCACAGACCATATAAGTGGACCATCAGAGAGAATCCAATTTCCCACAAAGCCCTCATAAGCTACTTAGTAGTCTGCTGTGTCTTAACTGTTGTCCAGGCACGCTAGCCTTTTATTCTAGAGTCTGAATGCTTTGTTCCTGCCACAATAGGATAGACTTGATAATGTTTGTTGGATGGATGAATGAATATACAGATCTTCTGCTTCTCAGTGTGACCTTGGATATGCCCTTAATGTAACATATCAAACTAAATTTGACATGGTGCTCAAGAGTTTACAGAACACATTAATCTCCATTAGCTCATCTGATCCTTACCACAAGCCAGAGAGGTGGACAATGGTGTTAACTATTTTAGAAATACGTAAGGTCAGTCTCCAAGATTAAGTGGTCTCCTTTGTATTTATCGTATTTGGTCATAAGTTTCCTCACAAGTGAAAAAAAGAAAAAAGATAAACCTGATTTCCTTGCCTCACTGGTCTGTAGTAAGGTTCAAACCAACATGAACTAAGCAGCATATTGTTTAAGCACAAGGCAGCACCCTTGATAATACTTTGCTTGTTGGGAATTTTTCTTATTTCCTTCTCACAAAAGCTTGAAAAAGTGGGTCTTGATATCCAAATTTTACTGATAAGGAAATCAAGCCTCAAGCCAAGGTCAGTGAAGTATTAAGGGGCAAAGCCATCGTGTCTCTACAACCCATACTCCTTTCTCCAAACCATACGAAATTTTGCTCAACAAAACTCTTCACCTACAATCATGCATTCTTTCCTTTTATGTTTCTCCAAAGACTAAAGATATTAACTGTAGCATCTGGCGTGCATAAATACAATTTGCTTCAAGAGAGACAGGTTGCTAGCATTTATGACTCTACAGAGGCAAACAGGCATGTGTACCTAGGGTCAGGAAGGCAGGTTCCTTTGGATCAAAATGGCTGACTCCGGGCCTGCCACGGGTCTGAGGCTGCACACACAGTGTCTAAGATAAGCAGTGGCTACAAAAGGCCTATGAAATGCTGTCTATTGAAATGTAGGTCTCACAAAATAACCCATAGTTCCCTTGTCTTCTTAGGGTCTGCAGCGCTGAGCTTTGCTCCTGGGCCACAGATGAGCCCTTCATTCTATTGTCTAAATAGGAAAATTATGGTTCCCTGAGGGGGAAAGTCTTGGGTCTGAGCTTAACTTTTTATCAATCATGTTAATTTAGAAATAAGCTATTGGTTTGACTTTGCATTCATCAGAGTCAAGGGTGGATTGCGTTCCTTTGGTCTCTTTGTCTTTAATTAACAGCCATTGAATACCCATATTAATTAGTGAGACAGAGATATTTTGCATCACCCTTCAGCATGGTGGATAATTAAAAGTCCCATTAATAAAATAGCTGCATTCATAATTTCTTTAAACCTATTATGAAACAATAAACATGACTATAGGGTAGCTTCCCATCATCTCCCAGGCTCCCTTCACTAATCTTGTCTAATTCTATGAAGGTCTTAAAATTGCAGAGGGAAGGACAAACTAGCAAAGGGTATGGTGGCAACTTAGTATCTGATTGCTCAGGGCTTGTGGTTAACAGGGTAAATCAGAAAAGAAAAAAAATTGTTAGTGAAAACAGAGGAGGAAGAGACCCACTTGATGATACGGTTTTATAAGCCTGGAACTCCTGCCTCTTGATTTTAATTTCAAGGAAAACGGAAAGCTTTGTTCTTAATTGCACTGGAAATATCATCACGGGCTTTTAATTGGATATGATGACACTTTCAGCTCAAATCACTTTAGCAAATATTGTTAAGTATGCACTGTGTATTGAACACAATGCACGAGAGATGCAGAGATGAATCAGAAATAGTGCCTGTCCTCATAGAGCTTGCTATCTAGTGGAACAAAATGTCCCTTACACAACCAATTCAGATACCAAGAAGGCCCTGAATATTAAGGGAAGGAAGAAGTCTCTACTTAATAGAATATTCTCTAAATCAATGTCTCTCATCAGTGTCTCAACAATGTCTCTCACGATGTCCAACAGTGGGAGTTTCTCCTAGATACTTCACTGCCCTCCTGTACTCCAGTCACATGATTTATCACAAAATGCTGTACAACCCATAATGAATGAAAGATGAATTATAACAGCAACAGCAAACAGCAGAAGTTTGTCTTCTTTTAATATGTTCAATGCTAGCACATTGTGGGCTCTAATAAATACCTATTGAATGAATGACTGACTGAATGAATGAAAAGCCATTTGAGTCTGTAAGATAACATATCAAACTATAATTTTACCCAACTATCCTAATAAATATAACATTACACAGATAGAAACAAATTTTTAGAGGACATAATCTTTTACAAACATTCTCTTATTTGATACAACAGCCCATGTCCTATTTTTAAAATTGAGATGAAGACATTATAAGTTGTGAAGTGACAACACCACCCAGAGCTGTGTGTTGTTGTTCAGACTGACTCTAAGTTGAGACTGATTCTTTGCAACCCATGGACTGCATGCAGCATGCCAGGCTCTTCTGTTCTCCACTGTCTTCCAGAGTTTACTTAAATTTGTGTCCATTGGGTTGGTAATGCCTATCTAACCATGTCCTCCTCTGTTGTACCCTTCTCTTTTTGCCTTTAATCTTTCCCAGCATTAAGCTATTTTCCAATGAGTTGTCTCTTCACATCAGGTGGCCAGAGTATTGGAGTTTCAGCTTTGGCATCAGTTCTTTCAATGAATATTCAGTGCTGATTTCCTTTAGGATTGACTGATTTGAACTCCTCACAGTCCAAGGGACTCTCAAGAGTCTTCTCCAGCACCACATTTTGAAAACATCAATTCTTTGGCACTCAGCCTTCTTTATGGTCCAACTTTCACATCCATACATGACTACTGGAAAAATCATAGCTTTGACTTATACAGACCTTTGCTGGCAAAGTGGTATCTCTGCAACTGACTATAAACCTACTGTTCTTCCCAATATTAACATGCCTTTGCTCTATTCACCCACTAAAGTCCAGTCTCTCTTCAAGAGTCTACCTGAGCTTCAGCCACAAAAGGTATTTCTCTTTAAAATTCTCACACAAAATTCAACAAAGAATTGGTAATATCCAGTCTGGTGTGTGCTTATTATTTGGTTGTATTTAAATAGTCTCACCCTCCCTCTCCTGCTGCCACCAGAAGATAGCTTTCTGCTTCTATCCTGTACTCCCCAGCATCCTTTCACTTTTACTAGGCCCACAGTAGCCTTCATGATTGATCAACACAAAATTTCTCATGCATTCTGGGCCAGTTACACCTTAGGCCTTCAAGTCTTATATCCCTAGCCTCCCCCACAAGGTGTAATACATAGTGGGTACACTTGATGAGGGTGAAAGAGGAGAGTGAAAGAGCTGGCTTAAAACTAAATACTAAAGTAACTAAGAAAGGCAATGCCAAAGAATGCTCAAACTACTGCACAAATGCACTCATCTCACATACTAGTTAAGTAATGCTCAAAATTCTCCAAGCCAGGCTTCAGTAATACGTGAACCACGAACTTCCAGATGTTCAAGCTGGTTTTAGAAAAGGCAGAGGAACCAGAGATCAAATTGCCAACATCCACTGGATCATGAAAAAGCAAGAGAGTTCCAGAAAAACATCTATTTCTGCTTTATTGACTATGCCAAAGCCTTTGACTGTGTGGATCACAATCAACTGTGGAAAATTCTGAAAAAGATGGGAATAACAGACCACCTGACCTGCCTCTTGAGAAACCTATATGCAGGTCAAGAAGCAATAGTTAGAACTGGTCATGGAACAACAGACTGGTTCCAAATAGGAAAAGGAGTATGTCAAGGGTGTCTATTGTCACCCTGTTTATTTAACTTATATGCAGAGTACATCATGAGAAATGCTGGGCTGGCACAAGCTGGAATCAAGATTGCTGGGAGAAATATCAATAACCTCAGATATGCAGATGATACCACCCTTCTGGCAGAAAGTGAAGAGGAACTAAAAAGCCTCTTGATGAAAGTGAAAGAGGAGAGTAAGAAAGTTGGCTTAAAGCTCAACATTCAGAAAATGAAGATCATGGCATCTGGTCCCATCACTTCAAGGGAAATAGATGGGGAAACAGTAGAAACAGTGTCACACTTTATTTTTTGGGGGGGCTCCAAAATCACTGCAGGTGGTGATTGCGACCATGAAATTAAAAGATGCTTACTCCTTGGAAGAAAAGTTATGACCAACCTAGATAGCATATTGAAAAGCAGAGACATTACTTTGCCAACAAAGGTCCGTCTAGTCAAGGCTATGGTTTTTCCTGTGGTCATGTATGGATGAGAGAGTTGGACTGTGAAGAAAGCTGAGCGCTGAAGAATTGATGCTTTTGAACTGTGGTGTTGGAGAAGACTCTTGAGAGTCCCTTGGACTACAAGGAGATCCTACCAGTCCATTCTAAAGGAGATCAGTCCTGGGTGTTCTTTGGAAGGACTGATGCTAAAGCTGAAACTCCAATACTTTGGCCACCTCATGCAAAGAGTTGACTCATTGGAAAAGACTCTGATGCTGGGAGGGATTGAGGGCAGGAGGAGAAGGGGATGACAGAGAATGAGATGGCTGGATGGCATCACCAACTCGATGGACATGAGTTTGAGTGAACTCCGGTAGTTTGTGATGGACAGGGAGGCCTGGCGTGCTGGAATTCATGGGGTCACAAAGAGTCGAACACAATTGAGTGACTGAACTGAACTGAACTGAACTGAAGATCATGGCATCTGGTCTCATTACTTCATAGCAAACAGAAGGGGAAAAAGTGGAATAGTGACAGATTTCCTCTTCTTTGGCTCTAAAATCACTGTGGATGGTGATTGCAGCCATGAAATCAGAAGACAATTGCTTTTTGGCAGGAAGGCTATGACAACCCTAGACAGTGTGTTGAAAAGTGGAGACATTACTCTGCCAACAAAGGTTCATATAGTCAAGGCTATGGTCTTCTCAGTGGTCACATACAGTTGTGAGAGCTGGACTGTAAAGAAGGCAGAACACCAAAGAATTGATGCCTTCAAATTGTGCTGGAGAAGACTCCTGAAAGTCCCTTGGACAGCAAGGACATCAAACCAGTCAGTCTTAAGGGAAATCAACCCTGAATACTCATGGGAAGGACTGATGCTGAAGCTGAGGCTCCAGTACTTTGGTCATCTGATGTGAACAGCCAACTCACTGGAAAACTCCCTGATGCTGGGAAAGATTGAGGGCAAAAGAAGAGGGCATCAGAGGATGAGATGGCTGGATGGCATCACCAATGCAATGGACATGAACTTGGGCAAACTTCAGGAGACAGTGAGAGACAGGGAGACCTGGCATGCTACAGTCCATTGGGCCACAAAGAGTTGGACATGACTGGGAGACTGAACAACAACTCAATAATTATGGATGACCTTCACTGCAATGTCCTACTTGTAATCCTTCCATGTAGAAATTCTGCTCTCCCAGGATTCTATATGGCTGTTTCCCTCTCTTCATGTTTCATTTGCTTTTTAACCCCTAGTAGAAGGGCTTCTACCAATAGAATCACTCTCACTGACTTCTCCTGGAGGCTGATTCCAAGGATTCTTCAATGTCCTAGTTTTATTTTATTTCTCTGTATCATTCCAACTGGTTGAAAAGTCCCTGTTTTAAGATACTGTCTTCAAAAGACAGTTGGCAAGGATTGCTTGGGGACTAAACTAGAGGTGGAAGGGAAGAGTGGCATGGAGAAAGGGATGTGTTCATTGTGCTCAACTGTGACAATGGTTCCATGGATGTTGCTATGTCCAAATTTATCCAATTGTATACTCTAAGTATGTGGAGTTTATTGTATATCAATTGCACCTTAACAAAGCTGTTTCTACAAAGTGTTTATCAAAAATTTAGTTGGGAAATTGGTCTCTCCTGGCTTTCTTTCTAGTTATCTGACCATTTCTTCTAAACGTCCTATCCTATCCCAGGGGATGAATATATTTCTAGGTCTTTGGTTTAGGCTGCAATGCCTTTTCCTACTATGAGAGATTGGGCCTGTCCACATGTTTCTGAAGTGGCAACCAAACAATTAATTAGAGATGGATTCCAATTTGCATATGTGTGCTTGGTAGGGGTTTATAAAATTAATTAGGCTTAAATGCATATGAAAGAAAGTTGTGTCACTGTCAACAACATTCACCTTATATTTGTCTCCCACCTCTGCCTCCTTCTTTTAATTACTGTCTTTGTCATTATCACTACATTAAGTGTTTACTTACTATATGTCAGGACCTGTGCTAAACATCTGGCATCTCATTTAATCCTCACAACTACTAAAGGTACTATCGCTATGCCCATCTTACAGATGAAGAAACTGGACTCACAGATAAGTTATGCAACTGTGTGTGTGTATATGTGCTCAGTTGCTCAGACACGTCTGACTCTTAGCGACCCCATGGGTGGTAACTGCCAGGCTTCTCTGTCAATGGAATTTTTCAGGCAAGAAGACTGGAGTGGGTTGCCATTTCCTACTCCAGGGGATCTTTCTGACTCAGGGATCAAATCCATGGATTGGCCAGTGGATTCTTTACCACTGTGCCATTTGGGAAGCCCCAGTTATGCAACTAACAAGAGTTAAAAATAACAGAATCCAGAGATGAACCCATAGTTGTTTAACCTCAAAGATCAAAATTTTAACCACAATGCTACTAATATATTATCAGGAGCAGTACAACTTTTGCTTCTCTGCCTTTCTTCTCCACAGAAAGTATCTTAAGTTTACAAACCAAGAAGATCCATGAAAATAGGGAAGTGCAAACTATCCAGCTGGTCTAGCTTTCCTACAGCCTCAGGACTACTGAAAGCAGATCAAAAGGCACTTAATTTGGCTTTCCTCTTAATATAGAGATTCCCATGTACAGCTTCTGGGCATACATTTCTAGTGACAGGAAGCTCCTACCACCTGCTGAGATAGCCTTCTTCAGGACTGTATACTCCCATTTTTGACCCCATATGAGATCGAAATCTGCTTCACTATATTTCTACTTATTAGTCTAGTTCTGTTCTCTTGAAACCTCCAAAACACACTTGGTCTCCTGGTACCATGACAAGCTTTGAGAAATTCTAAGACCCTCTCCTGAACCTCATCTCCAGACTAAGTAGTCCAGTTTTCTTTGATTAACTTTAACAATGACCTAGCCCTCTTTGTGTCAGAAAATGCATCAGTTCAGTCACTCAGTCACGTCCGACTCTTAGCGACACCATGAACTGCAGCACGTCAGGCTTCCCTGTCCATCACCAACTCTCAGAGTCCACTCAAACTCACGTCCATCGAGTTGGTGATGCCATCCAAGCATCTCATCCTCTGTCATCCCCTTCTAGTCCTGCCTTCAATCTTTCCCAGTATTGGGATCTTTTCCAATGAGTCAGTTCTTCAAATCAGGTGGCCAAAGTATTGGAGCTATAGCTTCAGCATCAGTCCTTCCAATGAATATTCAGAACTGATTTCCTTTAGGATTGACTGGTTTGATCTCCTTGCAGTCCAAGGTCCCAGGCTCTCAAGAAAATGCATCAGACACTCCTTTATTCAATATTCTAGTCAGGTAATTAGTCTTTGTCTCAGTTTGGGTCCCTTCCCTATTCTTTGTTATGAATGCCTATTTCTCTGTCTGCCCTATGCTTTCTCAGAACTGGATCCTTTCCTATAGCCATGATATGAGGACAGGTATGGTGTCTCAGATGGTAAAGAATCTGCCTGCAACGCAGGAGACTGGGGTTCAATCCCTGGGTTGGGGAGATCCTCTGGAGAAGAGAATGGTTACTCACTCCAGTATTCTTGCCTGGAGAATTCCACAGACAGAGGAACCTGGCGGGCTCTAGCCCATGGGGTGGCAGAGTCAGATACAACTGAGTGAATACCAACACTTTCACTTTCATGACTACTTGATGTCACAGGGCAAAGGTGAAAAGGTTCTGGTGAAACTCCAAGAAAGCAAATGTCCTGGAAGATTTCAGGGGAATGATCTGGTCATCTTTGTAGCTCTTGTGTATTTGGAATTCTTTTACTCTGGGTAAAGGCATTGAAATGAGGCAAGCAGGGTGCTGCCCTGTATTACCCTAGCCTCCTGCCTAGGGCCTGTTCACCACTTAATTCCTGTAGATACTGTCTTCCCAGGGCCCAGGACTTCTTTCCACATTAGGCCACTCTCATCTCTGTCCTCTGCTCCAAGTGCATTTCAGATACATTCCTTCAGACAACAGGGTTCTACAATGGATGTATTCAACAGACCCACCATCTTCATTCTCACAGTTGAAACTTTATTCTTTCCCCCCTTCCCTCCTTCCCACTGGATCTAGAAGCACACACACCCACTTTTCTTTTTGGTCTGCTTTGTCTGTTAACTTCCTGCTCACTCCATCTTCTCCTAAATTGGCCTTCCAAGTCTGCCACACAATGATGGGGTTCATTTTAATTCCTTGTTGGGCCATAGGCTAGCAAAATGTTCAGAGCAACTTACATGTTAGCCTAATTTATAAAAATAAATTGGCAGGTCATAAAGGTTTAAGTGATTTGCCCAAGCTTACATAGTTTAAAGTGACAGTGCTAGAATTAAACTTTAAAATATATATATTTTTTTTATCCTAAGTATGTTCCATTTTGTCCAAGTCCTTTAAAAAAAATACACACACACACACACATATATATATATATATATAATATATATATATTGATTTATTTTTGGCTGTGCTGGGTTTTCACTGCTGCATGGGCTTTTCTTTCATTGCTGTGAGCAGGAGCTATTGTCTAGTTGTCGCGCACAGGCTTCTCATTGCCGTGGTTTCTCTTGTGGACTATGCTCTAGGGCATATAGGCTTCAATAGTGGTGGTGCATGGGCTCACTAATTATGGTTCCCGGGTTCTGGAGCACAGGCTCAATAATTGTGGTGCACTGGCTTAGTTGTTCCATGGCATGTGGGATCTTCCCACACTAGGGACAAAACCTGTGTCTCCTACATTGGCAGGCAGATTCTTTACCACTGAGCCACCAGGAAGCCGCTGGGCAAGTCTTGTTTAGTGTGCAGTGCATAGACCTGAATAAAGCCAACTGCAATTTTTTAGAATGTGTATGTGTACTCACATGCAAAAACATCTTTGTCAAACAAATAAGAACTTAGTTCTTTAGTTTTATTCAAAATGCAATGATATGTCACTGCAATAAATACACTACAATACAAAATAAAAACACTACAGTAAAACCAACATGACATTCAAAAAGTCATTACAGCTTCCTCACCAAAGAAATTCTTTTGAAATTTCCAGTATAAAGTTGAATCTAATTCTATAAACCTATTTAATTAAATAATCCTCAGCACTTTCTACTGAGAATTTGCTCTCCCTCCTACCTTCCCAAAAGAAATATTAGACTTGGTAAACTTAATTTTGATAATGGTTTTCTGAAGTTTTCCTAAATTCCCAGCCAGGAAGAAGACACATGTACACAGAAGATAGGATTGGGAGAGGTGGAAAATCACATGTTATTAAAAATCAGTGAGTGGAAAAACAAACAAAGAAACAAACACAAAAAGACCCTACAGCAATGAGTGAGCATTCACTCCAGTGACAACAAAGAGATGAGCACAGTAATACCTCAATTCCCCCAGGAAATACCATCCACCAAGGAGCTCCTTCAATATTAAAAGTCAAAGGCTTGATGTAGAATGTCTGCTAAACCACCAGCACATCTTTGTAAATGAGACATTGTGTGAGTGAGAGTAGTCATGCTCAGATTAAAGTTCTAAAGAGGTTTTATAGAAAATATCCATGGGATGGACAAGGCATGAAGCAATGGGACCATTCTGAAGGACATTTCAACATTCAGACAGGATAATTAGAGACTCAGCTTAGAGGCAGTATGAATAAATAGAACGGGGCAAATTTAAAAATATTTAGGAGACAAATTTGGTGGACTTGATAATGATTCAGATGTGAATCTAAGACAGAAATTGAAGGTACATTTTTTTTTTTTTTACCTTGAGTCATTAGGTAGACAGTGATGTGATAAACAATGGAAGAGGAACAACAGAATTTAGATAAAATAATTGAGTTCCATTTTGGACACGTTGAAGGTAAGGTGTAAGAGACATATTAGTGTTGACATCTGACAGGAATTTGGATATATGGGCCTGGTGCTCAAGAGAAGATTTGGATAAGAGAAAAATTAGACTTTAGAATCAACTATATATAAATGGCATTTGAAAATACAAAAGATCATAAAATTCAAGGGAAAGGGTAGAGTAAAAACAGTGAGTCAATAACAAAAACTTTAGGAACATCAACACCTAAGAAGAAAGTAGTGGAAGAATATTTTCAAAGGAGAACAATAATGAAGTGATGGAAGCATAGGAGGTAAGCTGTAAACATGTGCTGTCATGAAGTCAAACAATAAAAAAAAAGTGACCTGTGCTCATGAATTAGAAGAATTAAAATTGTTAAAATGACTGTACTACCCAAGGTAACCTGCAGATTCAGTGCAGTCCCTATCCAAATACCAATTGCATCTTTCACAGAATTAGAATAATTCTAAAATTTGTATGGAAACACAAAAGACCTTGAATAGCCAAAATAATCTTGGAAAAGAAGAATAAAGCTAGAAGTATCACACTCCCTATTTTAAACTATCTCGCAAATCTACAGTAAGTAGACAGTGTGGCACAGGCACAGAGACAGACACAGATCAGTGAGACAGAGCAGAGAGCTCAGGGATTCAGAAATGAACCCATACGGGTCAATTAATCCATGACACAAGAGGCAAGAACACACAATGGGAAAAGGCAGCCTTGTCAGTAAATGGATATATGGGCCTGGTGCTCAAGAGAAGATTTGGATAAGAGAAAAATTAGACTTTAGAATCAACTATATATAAATGACATTTGAAAGTATGAAAGATCATAAAATTCAAGGCAAAGCATAGAGTAAAAACAGTGAGTCAAGAACAAAGACTTGAGGAACATCCACACTTAAGAAAGTAGTGGAGGCAACCTAGATGTCCATCAGCAGATGAATGGATAAGAAAGCTGTGGTACATATACACAATGGAGCATTACTCAGCCATTAAAAAGAATGCATTTGAATCAGTTCTAATGAGGTGGATGAAACTGGAGCCTATTATACAGAGTGAAGTAAGCCAGAAGGAAAAACACCAATACAGTATACTAACGCATATATATGGAATTTAGAAAGATGGTAACAATAACCTTGTGTACGAGACAGCAAAAGAGACACTGATGTATAGAACAGTCTCATGGACTCTGTGGGAGAGGGAGAGGGTGGGGAGATTTGGGAGAATGGCATTGAAACATGTAAAATATCATGTAAGAAACGAGATGCCAGTCCAGGTTTGATGCACAATACTGGATGCTTGGGGCCAGAGCACTGGGATGACCCAGAGGGATGGTATGAGGAGGGAAGAGGGAGGTGGGTTTAGGATGGGGAACACATGTATACCTGTGGTGGATTCATTTTGATATTTGGCAAAACTAATACAATTATGTAAAGTTTTAAAATAAAATAAAATTAAAAAAAAAAGAAAGTAGTGGAAGAAGATTTGGAAGAAAATGGTATTAGGAGCACACATGCAAAAGAATAAAACTGTACTGCTTTCTCACACCAAATACAAGAACGAATTCAAAATGGATTAAAGATTTAAATGCAACACCTGAAACCATAACTCCTAGAAGAAAACACAGGCAATACGCATTTCAACACTGGTCTTAGTAATATTTCACTGGCTATGTCTCCTCAGGCAAGAGAAACAAAAACAAAAATAAACATGGGACTGCATCAAACTGAAAGCTTTTGTGCAGTTAAGGAGACTATCAACAAAACAGAAAGGCAACTTACTTACATGTGCAGACAACATATCTGAAAAGGTGTTAATATCCAAACTATGTGAAAAATACATACAACTTAATATAAAAAAAAAACTCAATTAAAAAATGGGAAGAGGACATAAATAGTCAATTTTCCAAAGAAGACATACAGATGGCCAGCATACACATGAAAACATAATGAGTATCACTAATCATCAGGAAAATGCAAACCAAAACCACAATGACATATCACCTCACATTTGTCAGAATGGCTATTATCAAAACGACGATAAATATTAAGTGTCAGCAAGGATATGGAGAAAAGGGAACCTTCACGAACTGATGGTGGGAATGTAAACAGGTACAGCTACTGTGGAAAACAATATAGAGGTTTCTCAAAAAATTAAAAACAGAACTACCACATGATCCAGCAATTCCACTTCTGAGTTTTTTTCTGAACAAACCAGAAACACTAATGCAAAAAGG
>NW_011494605.1:2351364-2351835 GCF_000754665.1 Bison bison bison
GCCTGGAGAATTCCATGAGCAGAGGAGCCTGGCAGGTTAGTCCACGGTGTCACAAAGAATCAGACACAACTGAGTGACTAATAGATGTTGAGAGGGGAATGACAAAGAAGTTTTCACAACATAAGAATTGAAAATGACCCTTATATTGAGCAATTTGGCAACTAAGAAGTCTTTGGTAACTTAAAAGAAGGAGATTTATTAGTGATATAGCACTGAGAAACTACAGTAGACTAAGGACTGAATTCAAGCTGACCCAAGATCCATATGCATTATCAGTGATTTCTATGAGGTGAGAGTTAAGGAAAATATGACAAGGAAGGGCATACCTGAAGATTTGGGGCAACTTTTTCAAACATTTCATAATGTTTTCCCTTAGTGGTTACAATCTAAAAGCCTCTTCCAAGCTCCATTCACCAACTCTACAGCTATAGTGATCCTCTATACTGTGGTCATACCCCTTGGATGTCAGGG
>NW_011494605.1:2352904-2361115 GCF_000754665.1 Bison bison bison
AAACTGAGTTAATGTCTACTTACTCTGATAGCACAGGTAAACAAACTGCAAGCATGTTTAGCATGGATGCTCAGTTTTGCCCCTGCTCCCAGGATTAATCTCAATATAAAAGTGGGGTGGGAGTAGAAGTAGGGAAGTGAGGTTCCTGTTTATCAAGGATAAAGAGACTGGGATTCAAGTTCAGTTCAGTTCAATTCAGTTCAGTCGCTCAGTCATGTCCGACTCTTTGCGACCCCGTGAATTGCAGCACGCCAGGCCTCCCTGTCCATCACCAACTCCCAGAGTTCACTCAGACTCATGTCCATCGAGTCAGTGATGCCATCCAGCCATCTCATCCTCTGTCGTCCCCTTCTCCTCCTCTCCCTCCCAGCGTCAGAGTCTTTTCCAATGAGTCAACTCTTCGCGTGAGGTGGCCAAAGTACTGGAGTTTCAGCTTTAGCATCAGTCCTTCCAAAGAAATCCCAGGGCTGATCTCCTTTAGAATGGACTGGTTGGATCTCCTTGCAGTCCAAGGGACTCTCAAGAGTCTTTTCCAACACCACAGTTCAAAAGCATCAATTCTCTGGTGCTCAGCCTTCTTCACAGTCCAACTCTCACATCCATACAAGAGACCCTGGCATAAACCTCAATTTCAGCTTGTCCTAGCGGTGTAAACTTGAATGGGTCATGGTTCCTTTGTGGGCTCAGGTTCCTTGTCTGAAAAACAAAGTGGTCTGTACTAGGTGACCCCCAAAGTCCCTTTACATTTCCTTTCATAAATTAAATTTTATGGTGTTGATGTATCCATTGCATAATATTAGTACAATGTAAAATTATAGTCATGGTCAAGATGGTGTAGTAGAAGGATGTGTACTCATCTTCTCCTTTGAGAACACCAAAATGGAAACTTGCTGTTGAACAACCATCAACAGGAGGACGTTGGAAGCTACTAAAAAAAGATATCCCACATTCAAGGCCACAACGAGATGGCAGGAGGGGCAAAATCACATTAAAATAAAATCCAATACCTGAAGAGTAGGCAATCCACAAACTGTAGAACAATAATACCAAAGAAGTTCTTGTACTGCTGCAAAAGTTCTTGGCCCCACATCAGACTTCCCAACTTAGGGATTAGGCAAAGGGATGGGAATCCCCAGGGAATCTGACTTTGAAGGATGACAGAATTTGATTATAGAACCCCGAGAGGACTAAGGGAAACAGAGACTCTTGGAGGGCACAAACAAACTTGTGCACACCAGGACCCAGCCTTGTGTAATTCAATGATGCTATAAGCCATTTTGCACAGGGCCATCCAAGATGGACAGGTCATGGTGGAGAGTCCTGACAAAATGTGGTCCACTGGAGAAGGGAATGGAAAACCACTTCCGTGGTCTTGCCTCAAGAACCCCATGAACAGTATGAAAAGGCAAAAAGATAGGACACCAGAAGATAAGCCTCCCACATTGCTAGGTGTCCAATATGCTACCAAGGAAGAGTAGAGAAATAGCCCTAGGAAGAATGAAGAGGCTGAGCCAAGGCGGAGATGATGCTTAGTTGAGGATGTGCCTGGTGGTGAAAGTGAAGTCGAATGCTGTAAAGAACAATGTTGCATAGGAACCTGAAATGTTAGGTCTGTGAATCAAGGTAAATCGGACATGGTCAAACAGGAGATGGCAAGGGTGAACATCAACACTTTAGGAATTAGTGAACTAAAATGGATGGGAAAGGGCAAATTTAATTCAGATGACCATAATATCTACTACTGTGAGCAAAAATCCCTTCAAAGAAATGTAACACACCTCACTGACAATAAAAAAAGTCCAAAATGTAGTAGATGGAATCTCAAAAACCACATAATGATCTCGGTTCACTTCCAAGGCAAACCATTCAAAATCACAGTAGTCCAAGTCTATGCCTCAACTATTAATGCCAAAGAAGCTGAAGTTGATCCATGCTATGAAGACCTACAAGGCCTTCTAGAACTAAGACTCCCTCAAAAAAAAGTGCTTTTCATCATAGGGTGACTGGAATGCAAAAGTAAGAAATCACAAGATACCTGGAGTAACAAGCAAGTTTGATCTTAGAGTACAAAATGAAGCAGGGCAAAGGCTAACAGTTTTGCCAAGAGAATTCACTGGTCATAGCAAACACTCTCTTCCAACATCACAAGAGAAGACTCTACACATGGACACCAACAGATGGTCAACACCGATATCAGCCAAAGATGGAGAAGCTCTATACAGTCAGCAAAAACAAGACCAGGAGCTGACTGTGGCTCAGATCATGAACTCCTTATTGCCAAATTCAGACTTAAATTGAAGAAAGTAGGGAAAACCACTAGACCATTCAGGTATGACCTAAATAAATTCCCTTATGATTAGACAATGGAGGTGACAAATAGATTCAAGGGATTAGAGGTGATAGACAGAGTACCTGAAGTACTATAGACAAAAGTTCATAAACCAAAACCACCACCTCCTCCCCCTAAAAATGCAAGAAGGTAAAGTGGTAGACTGAGGAGGCCTTACAAATTGCTGAGAAAAGAAGAGAGGTGATAGGCAAAGGAGAAAGGGAAAGATATGTCCAACTGAATGCAGAGTTCCAGAGAACAGCAAGGATATGAAAGCTTGCTTAGGAAAACAGTTGAAAGAAATAGAGGAAAACAATAGAATTGGAAAGATTTACGATCTCTTCAAAAAAATTAGATACCAAGGGAACATTTCATGCAAAGATGAGCCAATAAAGGACAGAAATGGCAAAGACCTAACAGAAGTAGAAGAAATTAAGAACAGGTGGCAAGAATACACAGAAGTACTATACAAAAAAGGTCTTAATGACCCAGATAACTATGATGGTGTGGTCACCCACCTAGAGCCAGACATCCTGCAGTGTGAAGTCAAGAGGGCCTTAGGAAGCATTACTATGAACAAATCTAGAGCAGATGATGGAGTTCCAGTTGAGCTATTTCAAATACTAAAAGATGATGCTGGAAAACCTCTGACCACTGGAATGGCCCTGTGAGAGTGAGAGGCCCTAGTAATGAAAGGTCTATTACAATTACTATTATTATCATTGTTATTATTATGATGATGATTTTCTCCATTGCCTACTTTTCTTAACTGTTTTCTCTCCATGTCTTTTTCTCTCTACTATAAAGGCTTTGACCCTTCCCAAACACAGCTCCTTCCCCATCCAACACTTCTTTATATATATTATTCTGCTGTATTAATAGAAACTATGTCTAGAATGAATAAAATGAAGGTTCTGCTCAATCTTCCCCCAACCAAGTAGGCTTTAGGACTTTGGCATCCACATCAGGGTCCCACACTCCAAGCATGTCAATGCCAAAAAACCCAATAGAGATGACCAGGATTGGGATGGGGTTGGAGGACAAAGCACTCTGGAAACAGTATAAAGAATTAGAAAAAAAATAGTCCCAAAAGGAGAACTTGGGTCAGTGGGTGTGAACATTTTACAAATAACATTCTAAGTATTAGACTTTGGCCAATGGCACCCCACTCCAGTACTCTTGCCAGGAAAATCCCATGGATGGAGGAGCCTGGTAGGCCACAGTCCATGGGGTTGCTAAGAGTTGGACACGACTGGGCGACTTCACTTTCACTTTTCACTTTCAGGCATTGGAGAAGGAAATGGCAACCCACTCCAGTGTTCTTGCCTGGAGAATCCCAGGGACGGGGGAGCCTCGTGGGCTGCCATCTCTGGGGTCGCACAGAGTCGGACATGACTGAAGCAACTTAGCAGCAGCAGCAGAAAGGAAAGGGAATAAACAGTAGCCAGGCAGATGGAATGGGCTCCGGCAAACAAAGGTATTTGATAGGTTATTTCCCCTCTTCCTCTTCAGTCCATGGAGAACTGTTCACCCAAAGATTAATGCACTATTCCAAGTGGAAAAGAAAATTCTGGCATGGTTCCTGCAGGTATTGGTATTCAAGAAGGCCCAATACAGAAAAATGACTAGGAATAGTCTCAGGAAGCTCTCAGTAGGGGAAGCTAATAGGCTTGTCATTGTGGCCATTCTAGCTAAACCCAGCTAGACTGCAGTCTATGAGTGGCAATATCAAAATTTTCTCACTCCTTGCTGTTTAATCAATTGATTTATCAATTTTACTGACAAGACAAAAATGAAAAAAAAAAAAAACAAAAACAAGATGATGATCCTTTTAGGGAGATCAAAAGCCAGGATGGCACTCCATTAAGTTCATTCTCTCATCCCAAAGCAGAGCTAGAAATCACACAAAAGAAGCATCCTGACATATATACTCATGCTTCACTGCATCTCTTCTTGCACCTCCCTATTCTTGACTCTCTTGGCCATTGACTTTGCCACTCATTCACTCAATGTTTTCTTTCACTGTGTATTATCCCTTCCTAAACAACTTCTGCTTCTCATTTTACTACTCTATAATTAGTGATAATAACAGCTATAATTTTTAGATCATGTAGTTTGCTCTATGGCTTCTTCTCAGTGAATGTTATACATACATGTGTGTGTGTGTGTGTATATATATATATACATACACACATATATACATATATGTATACACACACATATATACATATATGTATACACATATATATATATATATATATATATATATATATTTGGGAAGCCCATATGTGCTTCCCAAGTAGTCTAGTGGTAAAGAATCTGACTGCCAATGCAGAAGACATAAAAGGTGCAGTTTTGATCCCTGAGTCAGGAAGATCCCCTTGAGGAAGAAATGGCAACCCACTCCAGTATTCTTGCCTGGAGAATCCCATGGACAGAGGAGACTTGCACACTACAGTCCATAGGGTTGCAAAGAGTCACACATGACTGAAATGACTTAGCACATGAGTGTGTGTATATGTGTGAATGTGTATATAATTATATGTGTGTGTGTGTGTGTGTATGTAATTCAAAGACTATCTTTTTTGCCTATGAATTGACTCTGGTGCTAATTCTTTTGAAGATGAGGAAACTGGGGCTAGTATAGATTGGGTAGCTTGCCCCAAATCACACAGGTAGAAAGTGGTAAAGCCAAGTTTCAAAATGATCATCATTCTGACTTTAAAAGCCCAGACTTTTCCCCCTGATCTATAATGTTTAACTAATTATTTATTTCTTCTCAATAATAATTCTGATGATTTTTATTCTTCTCAGGGTACCTTGGTTGATCCCTAAAATCCCATCAGCCATGCTCCCCCATTATCCCTCTGCCCACATCTTCTCTATCCTTGTAAGCCAGTCTTGGATAATAGAAATCAAAGAGCTATAAATTAGAGGAATTCAAGACAAATTTTGTAGGGCAAGCTGTCCCAAGGCCACGTGATGGTTATCTTGGAGAAGATTCATTCTTGGGTATTGCCTAACATAGGGGTTGGATCCAAGAGTTTGGAGATCTTTCTCTTCTCATCTTACCACAGTGTATATTTCCCACAGGGTTGCTGGTTTTATGAGTAATGAGCAGATTTACTTAAGCTATAAAAATAAAGTTAGTTCAAGTTATTATTCCAAAGAAACCTGGAACAGGGTCATGCCTGATTTGGTTTCCAAGGAGAAAAATGTATTCGTGATATGTCAGAACTCAGCTCCTGGTGGACCCACACATATGTGCAGGCACACATATTCACAAATACACACATATACCTCCTAAACCTGAAGCAATTTTCCAAGAAAAACAGATAAAGAGGATCTTCATTACCAGAAGCTGGGAGTGAGTCAGTGCTGGGTGGAATAACTAAGCAGGCAGTCTTAGTAGGAGGAGTGCCAGGGCATGTGAAGAACAAGCAGCAAGCTCAGCCACGGCGACCTTGGAAAGTTGCCTGGGACCTTGGAAACCATTTTAACTAACACATATATTCCAGTAATTTAAAATGTTAGTTTAATATTTTGAAAGAACTCAAACCAAAAATTATGAAATTAACTTTAGGTATTATGACCTCATTAAGAAATAAAACATATATCATCTCAATCTTATATAAGGTAAATAAGTTTGAAATGAAACTTAGATCATGTTTTTAAGTCAAAGAGCACAGGTACAATACAGATGAAATAGCAACTTTCTATTGTCTAGATTTAGTTTTTTCATGAAAAATGTTTTATTTAATGGAAATATTTCCATTTCCAATTCTAGTCACTCTCTCCTGAACCTCTATCGATGTCAAGTTTACAACAAAAGCCCCAGGTGTGGGTACCAAAGTCCAGTGAGGGGGTGGGTGATAGTGGAGCAGGATCTTATCTCTCCCTTATTCTTTACACTCTATTACATTTATATAACAAAAGATATGTAACAATGGAAGTATAAATAAAGAATATTGCTTCAAAGGAACAACAAAGCCTCGCCTAGTCTGTGTGTGTTAAGTCACTTCACTTGTGTCTGACTCTGTGTGACCCTATGGACTATAGCCCACCAGGCTCCTATGTCCATAAGATTCTCCAGGCAAGAATACTTGGGAGTGGGTTGCCGTGCCCTTCTCCAGCGGATTTTCCTGACCCAGGGATCAAACCCACATCTCTTCCAGCTGCTGCACTGGCAGGCAAGTTCTTTACCACTAGTGCCACCTGGGATGCCTTTGTCTATTAATGAGTAATTTGCAGAGGTAAGACTACTGAGGGGCTTCCCTGGTGGCTCAGCAGTGAAGAACCCACCTGCCAATGCAGGAGGTGTATTTTCAATCCCTGGATCAGGAAGATCCCTTGGAGGAGGAAATGGCAACTCACTCCATGGACATGGGACATACAAGTCCTATGGACAGAGGAGACTGGTGGGTACAGTCCACAGGGGTCACAAAAGAGTTGGACACCTTAGGGACTAAACAACAAGGCTACTGCAAGGACAGGGCATGATCAGGGAAGGGCAGGTTGCCCAGTGAGAACAAGTTAGAGACGTAGCAGAAGTGATCAGCTGGGAACAGCTGATCAAGACTTTGTCATATCTAAAAATAGGAAATTTAATCCTGCAGGTGAAGAAATCTGACTGGATTTTTGGAAAAGGATCAACATGACCTGATTTGTATTTTGGAAAATTCATACTAACCGTAGGTGGAGAACAGAGTTAAGGGGAGAAATTGAAAGCAGGAGAACTAATCAGAAGGCTGGAGCAATGATCCCTGTAGGAGGATAAACTTCATGAGAATACTTGGTACTCCCAGGGTTTGGCTGCTGTATGTATTCTCAGGACCTTAGAAAAGCAAAATGGTTGTCTGAAGATGCCTTACAAATAGCTGTGAAAAGAAGAGAAGAAAAAAGCAAAGGAGAAGAGGAAAGACATACCCATGTGAATGCAAAGAGTTCCAAAGAATATCAAGGAGAGAAAAGAAAGCCTTCCTCAGTGATCAGTGCAAAGAAATAGAGGAAAACAATAGAATTGGAAAGACTAGAGATCTCTTCAAGAAAATTAGAGATAACAAGGGAACGTTTCATGCAAAGATGGGCTTGATAAAGGACAGAAATGGTATGGACCTAACAAAAGCAGAAGATATTAAGTAGAGATGGCAAGAGTACACAGAAGAACTGTACAAAAAAAGATCTTCACGACCAAGGTAATCAAGATGGTGTGATCACTCACCTAGAGTCAGACATCCTGGAATGTGAAGTCAAGTGCGCCTTAGGAAGCATCACTATGAACAAAGCTAGTGGTAGTGATGGAAATCCAGTTGAGCTATTTCAAATCCCAAAAGATGATGCTGTGAAAGTGGTGCACTCTACATGTCACAAATTTGGAAAACTCAGCAGTGGTTACAGGACTGGAAAAGGTCCATTTTCATTCCAATCCCAAAGAAAGGCAGTGCCAAAGAATGCTCAAACTACCACACAATTGCACTCATCTCACACGCTAGTAAAGTAATGCTCAAAATTCTCCAGGCCAGGCTTCAGCAATATGTGAACCGTGAACTTCCAGATGTTCAAGCTGGTTTGAGAAAAGGCAGAGGAACCAGAGATCAAATTGCCAACATCGGCTGCATCATTGAAAAAGCAAGAGCATTTCAGAAAAACATCTATTTCTGCTTTATTGACTATGACAAAGCCTTTGACTTTGTGGATCACAAGAAACTGTGGAAAATTCTGAAAGAGATAGGAATACCAGACCACCTGACCTGCCTCTTGAGAAACCTGTATGCAGGTCAGGAAGCAACAGTTAGAACTGGACATGGAACATCAGACAGGTTCCAAATAGGAAAAGGAGTACATCAAGGCTGTATATTGTCACCCTGCTTATTTAACTTATA
>NW_011494605.1:2361394-2377061 GCF_000754665.1 Bison bison bison
AAATGAAGATCATGGCATCTGGTCCCATCACTTCCTGGCAAATAGATGGGGAAACAGTGGCTGACTTTATTTTGGGGGGCTCCAAAATCACTGCAGATGGTGACTGCAGCCATGAAATTAAAAGACCCTTACTCCTTGGAAGGAAAGCTATGACCAACCTAGGTAGCATATTCAAAAGCACAGACATTACTTGTCAACAAAGGTCTGTCTAGTCAAGGCTATGGTTTTTCCATAGTAGTAGTCATGTATGGATGTGAGAGTTGGACTATAAAGAAAGCTGAGGGCCAAAGAATTGATGCTTTTGAACTGTGGTGTTGGAGAAGACTCTTGAGAGTCCCTTGGACTGCAACAAGAATCAACCAGTCCATCATAAAGGAGATCAGTCCTGGATGTTCATTGGAAGGATTGATGTTGAAGCTGAAACTCCAATATTTTGGCCACCTGATGCAAAGAGCTGACTCATTTGAAAATACCCTGATGCTTGTAAAGATTGAGGGTAGGAGGAAGGGGACGACAGAGGATGAGGTGGTTGGATGGCATCACTGACTCAATGGACGTGAGTTTGTGTAGACTCTGGGAGTTGGTGATGGACAGTGAGGCCTGGCATGCTGCGGTCCTTGGAGTCTCAAAGAGTCAGACACGACTGAGCGACTAAACTGAACTGAAAACATAGGACGTGCTCAACAAATAATTCCTAAGCAAAAAGTGACCTCCATTTATATCCAGGATGGAAGTGAAAGAGACAAATTGATTAGGCAGCCAAATGTCTGGCAATGAGACCCCATTCATCCTTAGGTTTCAAGATACCTTTTTTAATCCAGATCATTATTCAATCTGTGCTGGCCAGGTGTCTAGACTAAGCTACTTTTTATTGAGTATTTATCTTGTCTAGACCCCTATGCTTAACATTACTGTGCACACATGATCTCATTTAATCTCTTTTTTAAAAAGACCCTAGGAATTAGGTATTATTATTCCCTGATGCTAGGACAGATTGAAGGCAGGAGGAGAAGGGGATGACAGAGGATAAGATGGTTGGATGGCATCACTGACTCAATGGAGATGAGTTTGGGTAAACTCTGGGAGTTGGCGATGGAGAGGGAGGCCTAGCGTGCTGTGGTCCATGAGGTCATGAAGAGTTGGGACATGACTGAGCGACTGAACTGAACTGAAGTGATTCCCAATTTATATGTGGACAAAGTGAGTATCTGCTGCAGGTCATGAAGCTACTAAGTTACATCAGGATTTGATCACAAAACTGACTCTGAAGCCTAAGATTATTTCACTATACTGAGAAGAGCATGTGTCACTTGTTTTGCTAAACGGGGGATTTTATGTATCCCATTTCCATACACATTGCAAGAGGCTTTTACCTCACAACCTCAACAAACAGTAGCAGCACACTTCAGAAATTTGTGCAAATGCATTTTTAATAAACTGCCTCAAGTTTTTCTGTATGCCTTAATAAGCTTTTGTATCCTCAGGAGGCCTTATTAGATATTTTAGAAAATCCCCTATCTCTAACTACTCTAAGATGCACTAATTATTTTAAAATTTTCCTAAAAATCTCAGGCAAAAGTCTTATTGTTCATGCTGGCTTAATGAATATAAATGCTACCCCTTCCCTTATGAAATAGCTTTGGAGGAACTTATACAAGTACTGAAGACGAGGTGAACCAAGAAAATTCTTTAAATACATAATAGACTCTAGTTAGCCCTGCCACAAGTCCTATCTGGCTATAATTCTACCCTTTTCTTTGTCTTTGTATTGCTGAAGTTATTTGAAAATGTATTGCTTTTCTATACTGGAAATGCTATTTTACACTGCTTTGTTTCAACTAGGGCTGTGAAATAGAAACATAATATTCTTTCCCTCCCATCTAGCTATTGCTCTTTCCTCTTTAGAAAATGAATTTTCCACCTATCGTTTCAAAGTACCCTGCCAAATGGTGTCCAGCTTGTGGCCCAAGTACATCCCCCGAACACAGGAAAGATGTCTCTCAGGAACAAAAAAGCAACAACATTTCATCAAATCCATGTAATTGCTTTTAAAATGACTATTTTTTTTATTAGCAGTCTTTTCATTGCTGTCATAGGATGATCATACTCTATCTGAGATGTCTCTCTTATTTTTCATTTGCGTGTTGAGAAAATATTTCAGTTATAGAAATATGCAGTTGAAAAAAAAAAGAAATACGCAGTTGAGTTACAAAGACAGTTCTTATTCACCCACAGTGAACTCACCATTTCAAAATTTGATGGAAAAGAGAAAGAATAGAATAAATTTTACTTTTATTCAAAGCCATATGAAATAAAGGTCTTCCCTGGTGGCTCAGATGCCAAAGAGTCTGCCTTCAGTGCAGGAGACTCAGGTTCGATCCCTGGGTCAAGAAGATCTCCTGGAGAAGGGAATGGAAACCCGCACCAGTATTCTTGCCTGGAGAATTCTGTGGACAGGCAACTGGTGGGGCTACAGTCCAGGGGGTCATAAAGAGTCAGACAAGACTGAGTGACTAACACACACACACACACACACACACACACACACATATGAAATAAAAAGGTTGTGAGGGAAATTAAGTCAACTGGTTGTATCTACAGGGGCACAGAACTCTGTACTTATTTTATCTGTAAAATATGGATAATAATGATAATATTATAGAATTTTATGAAGATGAAATGCTGTATGTGAAAATGCTTTGCACACTTATTAACCAGAAAAAAATAAACAGATAATAGAAATAGTAGTAGTTTTTGTTATTGCTGTTGCTATCTTAAGGAAAATATTAAACCTTCACTCTTTGTCATTTACTGATCATATATAACACAGTCTCCCATGGATGAAGCTGTTAGTGTAGTGAGGAAGACAGGTAAAGAGTTAACTACTTTGTAATGTAATATCTCTTACAATAGATTTTTTTCTAGAGTACGAGAAAAACATCTACTTCTGCTTTATTGACTATGCCAAAGCCTTTGACTGTGTGGATCACAACAAACTGTGAAACATTCTTAAAGAGATGGGAATATCAGACCATTCTACCTGTCTCCTGAGAAATCTGTATGCAGGTGAAGAAGCAACAGAACTGGACATGGAACAACAGACTGATTCCAAATTAGGAAAGGAGTACGTCAAGGCTGTATATTGTCACCCTGCTAATTTAACTTCTATGCAGAATACATCATGTGAAATGCTGGACTGGATGAAGCACAAGCTGGAATCGAGATTGCCGGGAGAAATATCAATAACCTCAAATATGCAGATGACACCACCCTTATGGCAGAAAGTGAAGAAGAACTAAAGAGACTCTTGATGAAGGTGAAAGAGGAGAGTGAAAAAGTTGGCTTAAAGTTCAACATTCAGAAAACGAAGATCATGGCATCTGGTCCCATCACCCCATGGCAAATAGATGGGTAACCATGAAAAAAAGTGACAGACTTTATTTTCCTGGGCTCCAAAATCTCTGCAGATGGTGACTGCAGCCATGAAATTAAAAGACACTTGCTCCTTAGAAGAAAAGTTTTGACCAACCTAGGCAGCATATTAAAAAGCAGAGACATTACTTTGCCAACAAAGGTCCATTTAGTCAAAGCTATGTTTTTTCCAGTAGTCATGTATGGATGTGAGAGTTTCATAAAGAAAGCTGAGCACCAGAGAATTAATGCTTTTGAACATGGTGTTGGAGAAGACCCTTGAGAGTCTCTTGGACTGCAGGGAGATCAAACCAGTCAGTCCTAAAGGAAATACGTCCTGAATATTCATTGGAAAGACTGATGTTGAAGCTGAAGCTCCAACACTTTGGCCACCTGATGCAAAGAACTGACTCATGGCAAAAAGACCCTGATGCTGGAAAAGATTAAAGGTGGGAGGAGAAGGGGACGACAGAGGATGAGATGGTTGGATGGCATCATCAACTCAATGGATGTGAGTTTGAGCAAGCCTCAGGAGTTTGTGATGGACAGGGAATCCTGGTGTGCTACAGTCCATGTGGTCACAAAGAGTCGGACATGACTGAGTGACTGAATTGAACTGAAATCAAGACAAGGAGAACAAACCGTCTTTATAGGAACCTGTTAGTTCAGAGATGGTTCACATCTCTTCAGATCACTGAAGACCATTTATCCTTGTTTTTGCCACAGGCTAACTCCCTGAGGTAACAATTATGTTGCTTAATTTGGCCCTGGAGGAAGTCCTATATGAGAAATTTCCCTCAGGTTAAAAAACAAAAAACACACAAACAAAAAAACCCACAAAACTTAGAATTAGTATGTTTCTTTCTGACAATAAGGGACATCATTCTTTCTGACAATAAGAACTATGTAGCCTACAATGTTGCCTTTGGTTTTTGGTGACTCGGAAACTTATAAGAGAGTTTTCTATTAATTCATGGCAACTTGGTTACAATTAATAAGGTGAATATTTTTCCTTTCTTTATTCATGTTCTAGTCAGAGAAGGCAATGGCACCCCACTCTGGTACTCTTGCCTGGAAAATCCCATGGACAGAGGAGCCTGGTGGGCTGAAGTCCATGGGGTTGCTAAGAGTCGGACGCGACTGAGCGACTTCACTTTCACTTTTCACTTTCATGCATTGGAGAAGGAAATGGCAACCCACCCCAATGTTCTTGCCTGGAGAATCCCAGGGACGGGGGAGCCTGGTGGGCTGCCGTCTATGGGGTTGCACAGAGTTGGACACGACGGAAGAGACTTAGCAGCAGCAGTAGGGCTCCATTTTTTTAAAACAGGGGATGACAAAAGCAGTTAACTTTAATAATTATTCTATCATTTTATAAAATTAAGGATACAGTCTCATTTTTTCCCACATCCTAAATTTATTATTTTTGTGTGAAACATCATTCATTCATTTTCAACACTTAGAATGTACTACACTTTACCTATATTGAACATTGTCCCTTAGTAAAATGAGGGATGATGTAAACATATAAAATACAATGTGGCAATTAGTATTACCATATATATATATACTCCTAGTGTTACAATATGATAATTACTACAATTATTTATAAGCTGTAAAAAATATGTATCAAATATGTACCTTTACATTCACATGTACTGTAGGTTTGCTTTCTTGATGGGCAGCAAAATGCTGATGCCTGATTAATGTGATGTTCTGAAATGTATCTCAGAAACTTAAGTGCCTTGAAGCTTTGAGGGAATTAAGAGGTTTTACATCTGGACAGATCAGTGTACACACTTCCTTAGAAAGGACTCTCTGTCTTCCGTAATTCACAGGGATCTCTCTAACTCTGTATTCTGACGTTTTCTGCTCAGATTAGACATAGAAGCCTGATCACATCTGGCACAGTGAGCAGCCACAGGAGACAGGTCCTCAACCTGAATGTGAGACTCAGGAGCTTGGGTTTCATTTACTTTGTACACTAAGCACCTTTAATCAAGCTTCTAAATTCAACTCAGTTTAATAACCATGTATTAAGCTTCTGTTTTTTCCTCCTGGAAGCAGAGCAATCAATAAGACCCCCAATTCAGAGTTTAAGATTAGCCGAGGAGTGCTCAGTCACTCTGTTGTGTCTGACTCTTTGCGACCCCATGGACTGCAGCCCACCAGGCTCCTCTGTCCATGGGATTTTTCTGGTAAAAATACTGGAGCAGGTATTCATTCCCCCTCCAAAGGATCTCCCTGACCCAAGGATTGAACCCACATCTCCAACATCTTCTGCTGGCTGGTGGATTCTTTACTACTGAGCCATCTGGGAAACCCCTAGCTGGGGAGACAGACACATATACAAATTTAGTACAGTGTGTGAAATTACAATTATAGGGGTGTGTCCAGAGTGTTTGGCCCATGGCAGGGCTCATAGTTTATTTGGGGAAGAACTCGGTGATGATGGCCAATGGATAATGAGAGGAGACAAAGAACAGCAGGGAAAGAGGTTGTGGGATCACCCACTTACCTACTTACCATCCAGTGCACAATGCCAAGATGGGGTCAGGCTCAGTGAAGCAGAATTTGTCCCAGGGACCCACTGAGGTAAGCAAGTGGCATGGATGTGGGATCCAAGTAGCAGGTGAGGCTAGAATCAAGCAGGAAGTAAATATCCTGGGAAATTAATTCATTCAGGGCAGTGCCGAGAGAAGATTCTACCTCTCTGGGGGATGCGATTGACCTAAATTTGGTATCAGTACTCCAGTCAAACAAGCTGGGATTCAGACTTGAATTATCTAGTCCTAGTCTTGGTGGCTCAGATGGTAAAGAATCTGCCTGAAATGGGCTAGACCCGGGTTTGATCCCTGAGTCAGGAAGACCCCCTTGCAGAAGGGGATGGCTACACACTTCAGCATTCTTGCTTGGAGAATTCCATAATCAGATAGTCCTGGCAGGCTACACCGTCCATGGGGTCACAAAGAGTCAGACAGAACTGAATGACTAACACTTTCACTTTCAGAGGGAAAAATAGAGCGCTAGACAGGGGAACTGAGGAAGAAGTCCAGTTGCTTGTGTTAGAGAAAGGCTCTCCATGATCAGGCAAATTGCTGGCACGTAGCGTCATGCCCAGACATATTGAGGACTAAATTAGACACCATATGCTGGAAGTCTGAGACAAGTAATAAGCCTCCTGTTTGGAATAAGATTGGCATAGAATCTTAACCTGAAAGCCTTGAGATTTCAGAGGTATGGAAGGGATAAAGGCAGCATCAAATATATTTGTTGTCAAAACATTTTTGAAGGTTGAGAAAAAGCGATTCTCAGCCTCTTTCCTATCAAGACAAAGAGGAATCTTTTTTTTTTTTCTCATTTGTCTGAAGTTATTAGCAAGAGACACCATCTCTGCCATTTTGTATGTTGAGTGTCACATAACTATGGTAATAGAAACTTGAGAAAGTGAAGAACTTCACTTTCTCCACTGAACTTTACTCATCTACTTATATGTAGATTCATGATTTTTTTGTTTTTTCTCTCAGGAGAGCCACAAGAAACCTGTCAGAAATATTCCAGCATATGCAAATCCTAACTAGACAGACAAAAATAATCTTTGCTCTGTTCCTTATGTGCTCTGTGGGAGTTTGGCCTTGTTTGCATGATTGATCGGTTTGTATGCTACTTTTCAAAATCATTTTTCAAGTGGAGACACAAAGTAGAAAACAAGAGAAGTATGTAGGTCTGGGCTGGGTGAAAGGCACCTAATTTAGGATAAGCCCTTTAACAACTTCTGAATATCCCTCCTTTACATATCAGATGGTCACTATCAGGAGGACTTCAGCAGTCTCAATTATATGGGCAATAGGAGATAGATGAAACTCCTCAAAGACAAACTTTTTTTTCCTGGTTGATATTACACTTCTATATCTAAAAACAGCAGATGGTATGCAAACTGCAAAATTCAGTTAGGATCTGAAACATTCTCAGGACCATTTCCCTTTGTACCCCAGGGTTTATGGTGCTTCTGACTCTTCCTCATGGGCCATTATTGCTGTCTTCTGCAGGAGCTTCCTCCATATCACACTTCAAGAAAGAACCTCCATCAATTTGGACTCTTCAGAGAGGTCCCCCTACTCTCCCAGTTCCAGACATAATGTGCTCCTTGTAAGTAAACCATATGAAACATAATTCTCTGCCATGGAACTCTGTTATCTGAAACCATCATCCTAAAACATTACTT
Organism: Bison bison bison; assembly: GCF_000754665.1. NCBI lineage: Eukaryota > Metazoa > Chordata > Mammalia > Artiodactyla > Bovidae > Bison > Bison bison. Next base: position 2,369,031 of record NW_011494605.1, read on the forward strand.
TTTCTGGTTTTGTCTCTTCTCTATCTTCACCTCCACTGTCTCTGCCCAAGCTTCCTCGTCTCTACTTGTATCACTGAAGTATTAATAGTTCTTTCACTTCCCTCTCTGTGGCCATTATTCCGTCTTCTCCCTGCTTCCCCAACTCTTTCCTCCTCCCGACCGAAGCTTCTTATTCACTATTTCATTGATAGGGACTCCAAAGTGCAAACATGAAAATGCAACTTCCTTGATGAAAAAAATCACAACTACCCTTAATCACATGCTGAAGAAAGGAGAAAGGAAAATCAGCAGCACTTTTTTAGCATCTGCAGTGTGTCAGACTCTTTGCTGGTCCTGTTTTATATATGCGTATGTATATAACTGCTCTACAACCTCACAACTATTTTTCAATATAATGTGTCATTATCTCAAATTTATTGTGAGGAAACTAAGGTTCATGGTGCTTACATAATTTACCCAAGGCCATATGGCAGGTAGACTCAGTACACAGCAGCTGAGCTCTGCAGGTGTATATCTACTGCTATTTCTTTGCCACTATAAATTCTAGGCTCTGGAGGCATAGAGATGAATATGATATTTTTGCCACACCTGATTCTGAGAAGCCTATGATGAAGGAGACACTCACACTAACTAAATTATAATATGATGTGATAAGTACAAGGCTGAGTGGCAAAGACAGGGTTTGAATTTAAATCTCTCCCAATTAGACTACTGGTTGTGAATTTTTGCAAAGATGAGGAACTGTTAAATGTTAAAACTTTCCTCAAACTTTCACATGATAGTATTCCCCATTTTATTCAATAACTATGAAATGGCAAAAGTTACAATCAATACAATGAAGCTTTCAAATGAATGTTCATTTTATTAATCACAACAGCAACTATGTCCATTTGATCCACATCTTTGTGAGAGGCACCGTTGGTCTGTGTACAGATAGTGAGTACCTAGCCACATCTAAATTTGAGACCCCTTTGCAATAATCTTATGACTCTCCCTGGGTCTTTAACCTGTTCACTGGGGATAAGCACCTACATTATAGAAACCTCTGATACAATATCCCTCTTAACAGGGTTCTGCAGTGTTGACAATTAAAAGCCAAAGCAAAACATTATTTGTACAGCATATGCCTTGGTTAGACTTTGTAAAGACTTTTGTCCCTCCTTTAACCCATCTGGGCATCCATGCACAGGAAAGGAAAAAGCAGAGAGGGAGGGAACGACTGTTATTTAGTGTCTGTTCTGTGCTGTGCTGTGCTTAGTCACTTAGTCATGTCTGACTCTTTGTGATGCCATGGACTGTAGCCTCCCAGCTTCTCTGTCCATGGGGATTCCCCAGGCAAGAGTACTGGAGCGGGTTGCCATGCCTTCCTCAGGAGATCTTTCCAACCTAGGGATCAAACCCAGGTCTCCCACATTGCAAGCGGATTCTTTACCATCTGAGCCACCAGGAAAGCCCAAGAATACTGAAGTGAGTATCCTATCCCTTCTCCAGGGGAACTTCCTGACCCAGGAATGGAACTGGTGTCCCATGAATTACAAGTGGATTCTATGCCAGCTGAGCTAGGAGCCAGGTAAATCCCTGAATGGTCCAACTCTCACATCCATACATGATACTGGAAAAACCATAGCTTTGACTATATGGACCTTTGTTGGCAAAGTGATGTGTCTGTTTTTTAATACTGTCTAGGTTTGTCATAGCTATTCTTGCAAGGAGCAAGTGTCTTTTTACTGTGTGACTGCAGTTTTCACTGTCCACAGTGATTTTGGAGCCCAAGAAAATAAAATCTGCCACTGTTTCCAGTTTTTCCCCATGTATTTTAAGCCAGCTTTTCACTCTCCTCTTTCACCTTCATTAACAGGCTCTTTAGTTCCTCTTTGATTTCTGCCATTAGAGTGATATCATCCTCATACCTGAGGCTGTTGATATTTCTCCAGGCAATCTTTATTCCAGCTTGTGATTCATCTAGCACATTTCACATAATGTACTCTGCATATAAGTTAAACAAACCAGGTGACAAGACATAGCCTTAACGTACTCCTTTCCCAATTTTGAACCAGTCTATTGTTTCATGTTGAGCTCTAACTGTTGCTTCTTGACCTGCATACAAGTTTCTCAGGAGACAGGTAAGGTGGTCTGGTGTTCCCATCTCTTTAATAATTTTCCATAGTTTGTTGTGATCTATACAGGCAAAGGCTTTAGTGTAGTCAATGAAGCAGAAGTAGATGTTTTTCTGGAGCTCCCTTCCTTTTTCTAAGATCCAGTGGATGTTGGCAATTTGACCTCTCGTTCCTCTGCCTTTTTTTTTGTTTTAATTTTATTGCAGGATATTTGTTTTACAATGTTGTGTTGGTTTCTGCCATGCATCAACATGAATCAGACACAGGTATACATATGTACCCTCCTTATTGAATCTCCTTCCCATTTCCCACCCTGTTCCACCCCTCTAGGTTGTCACAGAGCACCAGGTTGAGCTCCCTGTGAGTGAAAGTCACTCAGTCATGTCTGACTCTTTGTGACACCATGGATTATACAGTCCATGGAATTCTCCAGGCAAGAAAACTGGAGTGGGTAGCCTTTCCCTTCTCTAGGGCATCTTCCCAACCCAGGGATCGAACCCAGGTCTCACATTGCCCGCGGATTCTTTACCAGCTGAGCCACAAGGGAAACCCTGACTCCCTGTGTCACACAGCAAATTCCCACTGGCTATCTCTTTTCCACGTGGTAATGTTTATGTATCCATGCTACTCTCTCCATTCGCCCCACCCTCTCCCTCCCACACTGTGTCCACAAGTCCGTTCTCTATGTTTGCGTCTCCATTGCTGCCCTGCAAATAGTTCATCAGTACCATCTTTCTAGATTCCACACATATGTGTTAATATACAATATATGTTTCTGACTTACTTCACTCTGTACAATAGGCTCTAGGTTCATCCATCTCATTAGGACTGACTCAAATGCATTCTTTTTTAAAGCTGAGTAACATTTCATTGTATATATGTACCATAATTTCTGTATCCATTCATCTGTCGATGAATATCTAGGCTGCTTCCATGTCCTATGCTATGCTAAGTCGCTTCAGTCATGTCTGACTCTGTGCAACACCATAGACAGCAGCCCACCAGGCTCCCCCATCCCTGTGATTCTCCAGGCAAGAACACTGGAGTGGGTTGCCATTTCCTTCTCCAATGCATGAAAGTGAAAAGTGAAAGTGAAGTCGCTCTGTCGTGCCCGACTGTCAGCAACCCCATGGACTGCAGCCCACCAGGCTCCTCCGTCCATGGGATTTTCCAGGCAAGAGTACTGGAGCGGGGTGCCATTGCCTTCTCCGTTCCATGTCCTAGCTATTGTAAAAAGTACAGAAAGGAACACTGGGGTACATGCGTCTCCTTCAGGTATGGTTTTCTCAAACTATATCCCCAGTAGTGGGATTGTTGGGTCATATGGTAGTTCTAGTCCTAGTTTTTCAAGGAATCTCCATATGGTTCTCCATAGTGGTTGTATCAATTTACATTCCCACCAACAGGGCAAGAGGGTTCCCTTTTCTCCACATCCTCTCCAGCATTTATTGTTTGTAGAACCCTCAGAATGGGAGAAAATAATTGCAAACAAAACAACTAACAAAGAATTAATCTCCAAAATATACAAGCAGCCCATGCACCTCAATACCAGAAAAACAACTCAATCAAAAAATGGGCAGAAGACCCAAGCAGATATTTCTCCAAAGAAGACATACAGATGGCCAACAAACACATAAAAAGATGCTTAACATTGCTCATTATTAGAGAAATGCAAATCAAATCTATGTATCACCTCACACCAGTCAGAATGGTCATCGTTTAAAATCCTCTGCCTTTTCTAAATCCAGCTTGCACATCTGGAAATTCTTTGTTCATGTACTGTGGAAGCCTAGCCTGAAGGATTTTGAGCAGTACCTTGCTAACATGTGAAATGAGCAAAACTTTATGGTAGTTTGAACATTATTTGGCATTGCTTTTCTTTGGGATTGGAATGAAAACTGACCTTTTCCAGTCCTGTGGCCACTGCTCAGTTATCTAATTTTGCAGGTATATTGAATGCAGCACTTTAACAGCATCATCATTTAGGATTTGAAATAGCTCAGCTGGAATTCCATCACCTCCACTAATTTTACTCATAGTAATGCTTCCTAAGGCCCACTTGACTTCACACTCCAGGATGTCTGGCTCTAGGTTAGTGACCACACTATTGTGGTTATCCAAATCACTAAGATCTTTTTTGTATAGTTCTTCTGTGTATTATTGCCACCTTTTCTTAATTTCTTATGTGTCTCTTAGGTCCTTGCTGTTTTCTGCTGGAAGAGATCTTAAAGGCCATCTAATCTGATCTTCCTACTGGGGCAAAAAGCCAATTTCCATAGTCAATACTCATTCATTCTCAGATTGAATACCTCTAATGATAAGGAGTTTACTGTCTTATACAGGAATTCATTCATTCTTTAACAGTATTAATTATTAGGAATGTCACAATATATATATTTATATCATGTCTCCCTACTAGTACTATTCTTGTCCTCTGAAATTGTACTATTTGCATGTATTTTCTCCCTCAAATGACGTCCTTTCAGCTATCTGATAAGACTGAGAAATTAAGCAGTCATTTACAAAAGGCATTGTGGGACCTTAGGAACGCCCACTGATTTCTAGGATCAAAGCTGAGAAGGCAGATTTAGCTGCAGAGGCAGCTGGTAGAAGCAGTTAGATTCGGTAGCCAAGAGACTGGCAAATGTGAGCTGAACCCTAGAAGGCACCAGAACTCCAGGTGATGGAAAGCAACAGAGGGTGCTGAGGTGGCACTTTACCCTTATGGCAGGGCAAGGCAGCACAGGCAAAGATATGGTGTTAAAAAGAGCAGTCCAGCAACCTTGAAGGATAAAGTGCAAAATAGGACATAGAATGGTAAAGGTGAGGCTAGGCAGGCAGTCAGAAAACTGAGTGTCAGAGGGGTGAAGTGTTTGCCCAAGTTTATACAGCTAGGCAGGGGAAGAGGCCGCTCTAGTCAAGATCTGGGCTCAAGTCTGTTTTGCTAGTCGAACAGTCTTGATACTATCTCATGGTATCTCCCTGTCAGCTCACCCTCAGTACAGCCTCAAAGTGATGATTCAAAGATGATAAATCAGATTGAGCTTTGTATACTCACTAGAACCTTTGCAATAGGGTGGTCCCTCCATTAGCCTCCATGGTTAACTCCTAAAACAGTTTCCCACCGCACGCCTGACCCCACCTCTGCTTGTAACCACAAGAGCACTCAGGTCTCAGAGCTTCTGAGTTGGAGGCCCTCCCAGAAACTGCAGAACTCCCTTTTCTATGATGTGCAGGATTATCAGCTGCTGTGGGTCAACATGTCCTCCTGTAAATATATTATTTAACCAGTCAGTCTTGTGGGTCTGAAAGCATTTTTAAAGCTGATTTTCCGTATCTCTCTTCCAATCAGTTTAAGTTTAACTTTAGAAAAATTCAATTTTTATTGTTCTAACTTACTGGGAAGCATCTCATTTTCCTCATTTTATAACATCTAAGCAAAGCTCAGGCTTTGCTATCAAAAGAGATACAACAAAAATAAAAGTAGGAATGCCTTCTTGACAAAACTCATGCCATGACATGGATTCCAACTGACTTTGTCAGTTCCACTTCTTGCCACTGCCCCTGAGAACAGCCCCAGTGGACTCAATCCCTTGTTCCATCTCAAAGGCCTTAGAATGGCTGAAGTTTCTCCTAACTGATTCTCTTGTCAAGGTTGGTGATTTGAGATAGTGACATTGCCAAAGTTGCACAGAAAATGAGCATCAAGGGAGAGAGGTTAGAATCTTTGGATTTTCCATGGTTTTACCTTGAATGATGATATTTATGAGAGCTGTCAAAAAAGGGATGGAAGAAGGAAATGAATGCCCCACGTAAAGATTACCTGAACAAATGATTCCTACATGGTTACTATGGGCAACAGACTCAATATAAACATAAAAGAAAACCTCCCACCACATAGCCATGCCCAGAGTCCTTAAATAAGTAGAATATTTACTATTCCCAGCAGAGTTAATGGAAGTGACTACACTGAAAAATCAGTTAATTTCTGGGCAATGTTTTTAATTCACTTCTTCCTGATCACTTTCTTGGGGGTCATTCAATCAGCACAAAAGCTTGGCTGTCAAAGATTCCAGAAATACTCCTTTGACACAGTGCTGAGCAAGACAGATGGGTTGTTTTCTATTGGCCAATCTAACAATAATTCCATACTTTCCTTTGAAATCCTTGAAACTATTTATTTTTTGTTTAGGTAAGGGGTGAAAAGGAATCTTGCCTCCTAATTTAAAAGTAGCTTCAAAACATTTGAGTTAGTTTTTTTTTTTTTTTTTTTTTTTCTGTTTTTCTTTTTAAGGCAACCAGAAAAGAAAGAAAAAAAAAAAAAAACTTAACTAGATAAGCATGAAGCAAGGCTGGATAATAAATATCTGGCCCACATATAACTATTAAAGATCACTGGTCCTCTTTTAAATTAAACGCAGGAAGGTCACCTTGATTACATCCCAGACACATTCTCAAATAGCTATAGGCTTTGGTTGTCACGTCCAGAACCCATTAAGGATGAAATGAACCAGAGCTTGGAAACCAAAAAATGAATCTCTAAAGAACTGAAATATGCTTCCTTGCTCCCTTTTGCTTTTGCTGGTCACACTTGCCTGTATGAAACTGCTTCCCTGTTTCTCCAATCCCTATCCACCATTATGTAGTGGAATGAGCTTGGACCTTGTCATCATGAACACTTGATTTGAAGCCTAACTATACTGCTTGCCAGCTACTTGCTTTGAGTAAGTTGCTTAACCCCTTTTAGATTCAAATTCTCCCTTAGTAAAAGAGGAATAAGAATAGCTATTGCTGAAGATTATAGAGAAGATTAAACTAGAAAACATCTATGACAGAGTTTAACACAATTCTTAGCATGTAGCATGTGCTCAGTTAAATACTACTCTTCTTCCCTCTTCCCACCATATTAGCCACCTCAACATCCACTGGTTCTTCTAAGAATACAGCAAATCTATCGTCAGCAGATATGATGCCTTGGTATTAGAAAAACCCTCCTCTGTTCTACTGTGTTATTCTCCTCAGAGAGGGCTGGCTTTTGGGGCTATAAAAAAGGTAGGTTTGTATCTCAGCTCCTCTTATTCCAAGCTGTGTGAAATCAGGGAAACCACTGAACTTTTCAGAGGTTCTGGTTTGTCATCATTAAATAAAATTGTTACCTATGCCATAGATTTGATGTGCTGTGAAGATTAAATAAATGGAAAGCATGTTGTGGAGAACTTGACCTATCACAAACAAACTGTAGCTTTTACAGCTAATTACTAATAATCCATTATAGTTCCTTTGTCTGCCCAGTCTAAACTAAATGTAAAGGGCAGAGGAAAAAAAAAAAAATCACCCCAAACAGAAACACTTGTTCCTTATCCTCCAGAAGCTCACAGTCAGGAACAAAGAGTTCAGTAAAATAAGTGCTAAAGTATACTGGGGGAGGGAATATAAATAAATTTAGAGAGCTCTCACACAGTGCACTTAGTTCTCAAGGAGTTTCATTGCACAGTAAACCATGAAATAACCATTCTGGCTTCATAAAATATTTTTGTTTCAAAATAAAAAGCAGTTAAATCTAAGCATATTAACTGGATCTAACAGTTACATCCAACTCTGCAATGATGGGATTCCCTTTTCAACATCTTCTATCATTGACAGAGTTCATTGCCTTCAGTTCAGTTCAGTTCAGTTCAGTTGATCAGTTGTGTCCAACTCTTTGTGACCCCATGAATGCAGCACACCAGGCCTCCCTGTCCATCACAAACTACCGGAGTTCACCCAAACCCATGTCCATTGAGTTGGCGATGCATCCAGCCATCTCATCCTCTGTCATCCCCTTCTCTTCCTGCCCCCAATCCCTCCCAGCATCAGAGTCTTTTCCAGTGAGTCAACTCTTTGCATGAGGTGGCCAAAGTACTGGAGTTTCAGC
>NW_011494605.1:2377567-2377738 GCF_000754665.1 Bison bison bison
CAGGTACTGGAGTTTCAGCTTTAGCATCAGTCCTTCCAATGAACACCCAGGACTGATCTCCTTTAGAATGGACTGGTTGGATCTCCTTGCAGTCCAAGGGACTCTCAAAAGCATCAATTCTTCGGTGCTCAGCTTTCTTCACAGTCCAACTCTCACATCCATACATGACCA
>NW_011494605.1:2377873-2384332 GCF_000754665.1 Bison bison bison
GTTTATTCTGATCCACACAGTCAAAGGCTTTGGCATAGTGAATAAAGCAGAAATAGATGTTTTTCTTGAACTCTCCTGCTTTTTCCATGATCCAGCGGATGTTGTCTATTTGATCTCTGGTTCCTCTGCCTTTTCTAAAACCAGCTTGAACATCTGAAAGTTCATTATTCACGTATTGCTGAAGCCTTGCTTGGAGAATTTTGAGCATTACTTTACTAGCATGTGCTAATACTACTACTACTACTAAGTCGCTTCAGTCGTGTCCGACTCTGTGCGACCCCAGAGACAGCAGCCCACCAGGCTCCCCCATCCCTGGCATTCTCCAGACAAGAATACTGGAGTGGGTTGTCATTTCCTTCTCCAATGCAAGAAAGTGAAAAGTGAAAGGAAATCGCTCAGTCATGTCCGACTCTTAGCGACCCCATGGACTGCAGCCCACCAAGCTCCCTGGGATTTTCCAGGCAAGAGTGCTGGAGTGCATGTGAGATGAGTGCAATTGTGCGGTAGTTTGAGCATTCTTTGGCATTGCCTTTCTTTGGGATTGGAATGAAAACTGACCTTTTCCAGTCCTGTGGCCACTGCTGAGTTTTCCACATTTCCTGGCATATTGAGTGCAGCACTTTCACAGCATCATCTTTCAGGATTTGAAATAGCTCGACTGGAATTCCATCACCTCCACTAGCTTTGTTCGTAGTGATGCTTTCTAAGGCCCACTTGACTTCACATTCCAGGATGTCTGGCTCTAGGTGAGTGATTACACCATCATGATTATCTGGGTCGTGAAGATCTTTTTTGTAGAATTCTGTGTATTCTTGACACCTCTTCTTAATATCTTCTGCTTCTGCTTCTGTTAGGTCCATACTATTTCTGTCCTTTATTGTGCCCATCTTTGCATGAAGTGTTCCCTTGGTATCTCTAATTTTCTTGAAGAGATCTCTAGTCTTTCCCATTCTGTTGTTTTCCTCTATTTCTTTGCATTGATTGCTGAGGAAGGCTTTCTTATCTCTCCTTGTTATTCTTTGGAACTCTGCATTCAGATGCTTATATCTTTCCTTTTCTCCTTTGCTTTTTGCTTCTCTTCTTTTCACAGCTACTTGTAAGGCCTTCAGAGGCCCCCAAATTCTCACTGAAAACTTTCAACTTCTGGAAAGTACAAGCTCATAGGGAACAACAAGATAGCTCTCTGTATTTCATTCACTTTGGGGTTTCCTTACCCTCTCTATATATCTTTAAAAAGAAGGTTAAAATTCTTCAAAAGATAAAATTAAGATTCAGAATTTGGGAAAAAAGGGAAGGATGTATTATCGATGCCTTGTACCCTTTCCCTTGCATAATATTTCCTATATTTGGGTAGCATTTTACCTTTTTAAAATCCACATTTTAATGTAATATCTTACTTATGACACTCAGTAAAATCTATGAGGAAAGTAGCTTTATGATTTAAAAATCTATTTTTTCACATTTTAAATTATTTTGAAATGGAATTGTGTCTTACAGTCAGCATAGTATTTCTTTTCTTTCCTGAAAAGCTGATAAATCAATACCGTCCTTATTAAATTGTTATATAATGCATCTTTAGGCTGCAGTCCATGGAGTCGCGAAGAGTTGGACATGACTGAGAGACTTCACTTCACTTTTCACTTTCATGCATTGGAGAAGGAAATGGCAACCCACTCGAGTGTTCTTGCCTGGAGAATCCCAGGGACGGCAGAGCCTGGTGGGCTGCCATCTATGGAGTCACACAGAGTCAGGCACGACTGAAGTGATGTATCAGCAGCAGCAGCAACATGAAAATAGTTTTTAAAACTATTTTAGATATATTGAAAGCTAAGACCCAGATAAAATGTTAAAGCCAATAATCCAGAGCAAGAGAGTGGAAGGATCAGGTCTCAAATTCTTAAGCTTTGAGTTCTGGGTAATGGTTTTTTTCACCATCCAGCTTTGACCCAGACTCAGAAGGCAGGACTACTCTTTCAAATGGAAAATTAGAGCCCCTACTCCTCCAAGACTTGTACTTGGAAGAACTACTTTATCAGCCACAAATACCATTTGATCTTCAAGCTAGTTCTAGTGCCTAAAAGTTGCATCTTTGGCTCTTTCTTTGGACTATGTAAGCAATCCCTGATACAAAAACCACATTGTGTATTTCTAGATGTATGTGTATAATAATGTGTAGAATTCTCTGTCTCACCTCATTTCACAGAGGATTTGACACAACCCAAGGAAATATAAACCATAAAATTGTGAAATAAAAGAACACAATATAAAAATCAAGATTAAAAAAATAGGTCAAAGCTAGAGTCAATAGAAACAAAGCACAACCGGATAGGCCATCAGCGCTCACACAGGTTGATATTGTTCAGCCATGAATTTGGCTTTGAGCTTTCTGACACCCACAGTGAAAATAAAGACACATTCTGTGTGTGAAGTGAAAGTGAAAGTGAAGTGGCTCAGTCGTGTCTGACTCTCTGTGACCCCATAGACTGTAACCCACCAGGCTCCTCCATCCATGGGATTCTCCAGGCAAGAGTATTGGAGTGGGGTGTCATTGCCTTCTCCAGGGGATCTTCCTGACCCAGGGATTGAACCCAGGTCTCCCGCATTGCAGGCAGGCGCTTTAACCTCTGAGCTCTGTGTGTGCAACTTACCTTAACTAAGGAAGTAAAAAAAAAAATTCCACTCAAATGAGCCCATGTTGGGCTTAAATAGGGAAAGTGATAGATGTCTTGACCAGTAATCTCAGTAAAGTGCCTAAGAGCAAACACAGACTGCTTTTTATGGTGTCCCAGATTAAATGCTAAGTGAAAGGCAACTGGATATCAGACAAAGTAGTTCAAAGCAATTGTGTCCAAGTACATGATTTTCTGATGATAAATCTTGATTTGGTAATAATTCCTACAATTTATAGAGGAATGAATGGGCTGCACACCATCCCAAAGTATTATGCCATTTAGCAAAGTGACTCATTTTGATAAGAGTAGAGGGTATAGGCAGTGGTTTCTGGCAAAGGTCTAGAATATAAAAACTTTGTGTTTTTTGAGGGAAGACCCAAATCCTCAAAGAGTGTGGCCAAGCTGTTGTTGTTCAGTCACTAAGTCCTGTATGACTCTTCATGACCCATGAACTGCAGCATGCCAGGCTTCTCTGTTCATCACTATATCCCACAGTTTGCTCAAACTCATGTCCACGGAGTCAGTGATGCCATTCAACCATCTCATCCTCTGTCATCCAGGTCTCCTCTTGCCCTCAATTTTTCTGAGCATCAGGGTCTTTTCCAATGAATCAGCTCTGCACATCAGGTGGCCAAAGTATTGGAGCTTCAGCTTCAGCATCAGTTCTTCCAATGAATATTCAGAGTTGATTTCCTTTAGGTTTGACTTGTTTGATCTCTTTGCTGTCCAAGGGACTCTCAAGAGTCTACTCCAGCACCACATTTCGAAAGTGTCAGTTCTTTGGCACTCAGCCTTTTTTATGGTCCAACCCTCACATACATACACGACTTCTGGAAAAACCACAGCTTTGACTATACAGACATTTGTCAGCAAAGTGATATCTCTGCTTTTTAATAAACTGTCTAGGTATATCATAGCTATTCTTCCAACGAGCAAGTGTCTTAATTTTGTGGCTGCAGTCACCATCCATGCATTGATTTTGGAGCCCAAGAAAAATGAAATCTGACACTATTTCCACATTTTCCTTATCTAATTGCTATGAAGTGATAGGACCAGATGCCATGATCTTACTTTTTAAATGTTGTTTCAAGCCAGCTTTTTCACTCTCCTCTTTTACCCTCATCAAGAGGCTCTTTGGTTCCTCTTCATTTTCTGCCATTGAAGTGTTATCATCAGCATGTCTGAGGTTGTTCATATTTATCCCACCAATCTTGATTCCAGTTTGTGATTCATCCAGCCAAGGATTTCACATGATGTACCCTTTATATAAGCTAAATAAACAGGCCAAGCTGTACAGACACCAAGAAGCCTAAAATATCTCACCTGTCAGTGGAGATCCCACATCTACTTGAGAACCTTTAAAAGGTGAGGGCAATCACAAGATCTAGACGTCACATTTGGCTACTAATAACCTTTAATATACAGTTGACCCTTGAACAATAATAGTTTGAACTGCAAAGGTCCACTTATACAAGGATGTTTTGCAATAGTAAATACCAGAGTACTGCATGGTTCATGGTTGGTTGAATCTGCAGATGCAGAGAAATCATAGATGTGGAGGGTTGACATTAAACTATATGTGCATTAACTCCTAAGTTTTTCAAGGGTAACTGTATTAGATCTTGGTTTTTGAGTTTAACCAATTTAGACCTGGGCCCTGAGAACCTGCTGCTGCTGCTGCTGCTGCTGCTGCTAAGTCGTGTCAGTCGTGTCCGACTCTGTGCGACCCCATAGACAGCAGCCCACCAGGCCCTGCCATCCCTAGGATTCTCCAGGCAAGAACACTGGAGTGGGTTGCCATTTCCTTCTCTAATGCATGAAAGTGAAAAGTGAAAGTGAAGTCGTTCAGTCATGTCCGACTCTTTGCGACCACATGGACTGTAGCCTACCAGGCTCCTCCACCCATGGGATTCTCCAGGCGAGAGTACTGGAGTGGGGTGCCATCGCCTTCTCCCCCTGAGAACCTAGGACACAGAAAATAAATGTTGATCAAAGAATGAGGATAGTCTAAGAAGGTCTTAAAATTAGTGTCCCAAACTTTGGGGATGGGGGTTGAGATAAACACTGAGGAAGAGGAGAGTTATCACAGCAAGGGAAGAGGAAGTGGACTTGGCAGTATAATGGGAAGGAAGGGCTTTCTGACTTCAAATAACAATAATGGTCTTGCCTTGTTTCTTTGGGCTTCCCTGATGGATCAGCAGGTAAATAATACATCTGCAATTCAGAAGATGCAGGAGATGAGGATTTAATCCCTGGGTGAGGAAGATCTCCTGGAGGAGGGCATGACAACCCACTCCAGTATTCTTGCCTGGAGAATCCCAAGGACTGAGAAGCCTGGAGGGCTACAGTCAATAGGGTCACGTAGAGTCAGACACGACCAAGCGACTGAGCACGCACACATGCACTTGTGGTTTCACTGGGTAGTCTAAGCTTTCCAGACAGGTATATCCATGTGAAAACCTCTGTCAAGTGTAAAGGTTTATATACTGTAGCCATTTTTAATTTAACTCCTCCTCAGTGGTTTTATTTTGGTTTTTGTTTCTTTAATGCTCTATTTTGCTTTTGAAATGCCTTCTTACAGGACTGACTGCATAGCTTGAGAAGTCCAATGCAAAATGCAAATGTAGGCCCCTTACTCAAAAATTAGCATGTCCCCCAGAGGGCAAGAACAGGGCATTAAGCCAAGCCTGAGGCTCTTCTACTTGCAGGGCCCTATTAAACTGCATAGGTTTCATGTCCTGGAAGTCATCCCTAGATTCTCACTAAAACCTGGATCTAAGCAACTACTTATTGAGTACAGTCCTGACTGGATCATTAGTAGTCTTTAATTATCAGGGGAAATCTTTTGGGGAAGTTTTACATCAGTTATATATCAGCTATTCCCATTATTCCCCTTCCCCTTTGACACATTCTCATTGACTCTGACAGCAGTACATGCTGGTGATGATGATGAATGGAGAGAGTGAGTACAGTGGTGAGAATGATGATCCCTGAATAAGCCTTGGTTAGACCCAGAACACTAGGTCTGGGGGAATTGGAGGAACTGGGTTCAAGGGCTGTAGGCCCAAAGAAGACTAATATGGTAGTGGGCAGTAAGGATGCCACAAAAATATATGCTGCTTTCATGATTTTGCCCAGAACTGGTTGGTATGATAGAATTTGGGGCTTAAAAATGAGAGTTAGTGTTTCCTAAAACTAACTGATACGCTGAGAAGCCATCTCAAGGAAACCCATCAATAAAACGTGACATATCAGAAATTTCTGTTTTGAAAATATCACATCCTGAACTCTCCATCCTTCCACTAGTCTGGTTACTTCATGGTCTGTCTCTACTTCTAATACATGATCTGCCATTAAATCACTCCACGGCCCAGAACTTCTTTTAACTTTTACAAATCTCAACTTTTGTTTCTGTAAAATGGGAATATTGTTTGTTATACTACCAAAAGACAATCCTGAGGGTCAAATATGCCTTACATATAGTATACATTCAGAAAATACTGTTCAGATCAGATCAGATCAGTCACTCAGTCGTGTCCGACTCTTTGCGACCCCATGAATCGCAGCACGCCAGGCCTCCCTGTCCCTCACCAACTCCCAGAGTTCACTCAAACTCATGTCCATTGAGTCAGTGATGCCATCCAGCCATCTCATCTGCTGTCATCCCCTTCTCCTCCTGCCCTCAATCCCTCCCACCATCAGAGTCTTTTCCAGTGAGTCAACTCTTCGCATGAGGTGGCCAAAGTACTGGAGTTTCAGCTTTAGCATCATTCCTTCCAAAGAAATC
>NW_011494605.1:2384529-2388377 GCF_000754665.1 Bison bison bison
GACCACTGGAAAAACCATAGCCTTGACTAGACGAACCTTTGTTGGCAATGTCTCTGCTTTTCAATATGCTATCTAGGTTGGTCATAACTTTCCTTCCAAGGAGTAAGCGTCTTTTAATTTCATGGCTGCAGTCACCATCTGCAGTGATTTTGGAGCCCAAAAATAAAGTCTGACACTGTTTCCACATCTATTTCCCATGAAGTGATGGGACCGGATGCCATGATCTTCGTTTTCTGAATGTTGAGCTTTAAGCCAACTTTTTCACTCTCCACTTTCACTTTCATCAAGAGGCTTTTTAGTTCCTCTTCACTTTCTGCCATAAGGGTGGTGTCATCTGCATATCTGAGGTTATTGATATTTCTCCCGGCAATCTTGATTCCAGCTTGTGTTTCTTCCAGTCCAGCGTGTCTCATGATGTACTCTGCGTATAAGTTAAATAAACAGGGTGACAATATACAGCCTTGACGAACTCCTTTTCCTATTTGGAACCAGTCTGTTGTTCCATGTCCAGTTCTAACTGTTGCTTCCTGACCCTGCATACAAATTTCTCAAGAGGCAGATCAGGTGGTCTGGTATTCCTATCTCTTTTAGAATTTTCCACAATTTATTGTGATCCACACAGTCTGTTAAGGTGACATAAATCTGTATCACTGACACTTTCTTTTAAAGTTTAGGTCTTCTTTTTTTTTTTAAACTTGGAAGTCTAAATAAGGTATCTAGGAATCCATCCAAAGGACTTTAAATAAGTAGAAGAAAATTGGGAGAAAGAAAAGTAGAGGAGCTTGAGAGCTCACACATCTGGCCTGATTACACCAAGTTTCACATAGCCTTGGAATTCAGCACTAACAAAAATCTCAGTTTCTCTCTTCTCTGCAATCAAATTGACACAAGATAGGATCTGTGACAGGTCCCATGCAGAATACTGGAGGTATACAGATGAATCAGATATAGTCTCTACTCTGGGGGTTCACTGTCCAAAACACTCTACATAGAGTAGTAGAAGCAGGAAGTCTGGTTGGGATGAGGTGATAAGAAGTTGAATCACTGAATCTTTTAATCAAGTTTCTTAGTCATAGATTCCGTGTCCACTGAGCATGTATGCATGTGTGAGTATGGTTGTGTTCCCACGTACAAATGCATACTTGTATCTGTGCCTTTATCAGTATGTACCATATCTAAGAGAAGATAGAAGAAGTTATGAAAATGAAAACAAAACTGTCAGGTATAGTCAAATATGGGCTTCCCAGGTGGCACTAGTGGTAAAGAACATGCTTGCCAATACAGGGGATATACAAGATGCGGGTTTATCCCTGGGTCAGGAAGATCCTCTGGATGAGCGCATGGCAATCCACTCAAGTATTCTTGCCTGGAGAATCCTTTGGACAGAGGAGCCTGGTGGGCTATAGTCAACAGGGTCACAAAGATTGGGCACAACTGAGAGAAGGAAATGGCAACCCACTCCAGTGTTCTTGACTGGAGAATCCCAGGGGCGGGAAAGTCTGGTGGGCTGCCATCTCTGGGGTCGCACAGAGTCAGACATGACTGAAGCGACTTAGCAGTAGCAGAAGCAACTTAGCGGAGAAGGCAATGGCACCCTACTCCAGTACTCTTGCCTGGAAAATCCCATGGACAGAGGAGCCTGGAAGGCTGCAGTCCATGGGGTCGCTAAGAGTCAGACACGACTAAGGGACTTCACTTTCACTTTTTACTTTCATGAATTGGAGAAGGAAATGGCAACCCACTCCAATGTTCTTGCTTGGAGAATCCCAGGGGCGGGGGAGCCTGGTGGGCTGCCATTTATGGGGTCGCACAGACACGACTGAAGCAACTTAGCAGCAACAGCAGCAGAAGCGACTTAGCAGCAGCAGCAGCATAGTCAAATATGCTAACTACAGAAAAATTAGGGAGGCCCTAAGACTTACTATTGTCTGCTTTCATTCACTCATTCATTCAATCAACTAACCAGAATTTACTGGGCACCAGCTGCATGCCAGCCACTGGGTGCCAGGAGGTGTATGAAGATGAAGACTTAGGTACCAATCCTGCCTTCAATAATGGAATTGTATAAGTTTCTTTATTACCCACTAAACTGCAACTACCTCAAAATCAGGTACTTTATCTTTTCCGTACATGGCAGTAGAAAATATGTGTGGAGCTGAACTGAAATTGAAAAAGAAAATGTCCTCTTTTGTATGTCACAGGATGCTCTGTTTGATACACCATTCTTTTAAAAGAAGAGAGTCACAACTGCAAAGACATATACTATTTGGTTTGTTCCATGACTGCCAGAACACAACACTAAAGAACTAGGCAGAGAAGCTTGAGAAGACTTCCAGGCTGATTAATCATGGACTTCCACTAGTCTCAAGGTGGGCCTGCTTTAGCTGACCCCACTTACCTTAATGAGGGCAGGATGTCCCGGTGGGGTGAAATTAGAAGAGCTGCCAAATTGACTTTGACATATTATGCTTATGTTAGCACAGCTCACAGAATCTGCTTAACTGGGAGTTCGTTTTCAGTAAGCAAACCCTAGCGTGAGCAATCTATGACATAAGCAAACTAGATTCTCATGGATTATAGACTGAGCCCAGACAAATGTTCCATCTCCTTGGGGCCATCAGGGCTAGTGGCCCAGTACGTTCCTGAATATGAAACTGAGTTCTGATACCAAGATAAGTTCACAACTTAGCTCTTTGACTTTGAACAATCACCTAATATTCAAGGCTGCAGTGACTTGTCCTTCAGCAGAAGATGTATTTACTAGGCTGGTGGCAAGAGCCTGAAGCTCATGGTCTCTTGAAAGTCTCCCTGCTCCTGAAATGTATGCTGTTGCAGATCAACTGCTCCCTGCTTCTTTCTCACATCTTACTACTCAAACAGTCAAGAACAGGAGAGGCCCCACATTCAAAGTGACCTCTCTCCTGTGATGTCCACAGCATCTTCTCATGTGGCTTTTCATACTTATTACCTTGTATTAGAACAGGGGAACATATATCAGTCCTGACTCCCTTAAGAGCCTGCCAATTTCACAAGCATAAGGGGAATGTCGTATTCATTTTTATATTTATAAAATGCCTAGCACAGAGGCAGAATTTGGTAAATGTGTACTGACGTCATATAACATGTATCTTGTGAATACCTAGTACGTGCCAGGCACTGTCCTGGGTACTTGGGATACATCAATAAACAAAGCTCCCTATCTTTGTGACACTGGGAGAAGACAGGCATAAGCAACAAACACAATTTTAAAAAGCTAATTATATACATCTATTAGAACATAAAGACTATGAACAACAATAGCAACAAGTATTGACAGAGAGGATAAGAGGGATCAAGAGCATTAGGGTGGGGGCGCTTTGAAGTTTTAAAGAGGATGGCCCAGATAGATGCCTTTGAAGAGAAATCTGAGCCACAACTTGGAGGTGAGAGAGGGGCTATATGGTTATCTGAATTAGGAGCTTTCCAGGCAAAGGTAACAGCTGGTGCAAAAGCCCTAAGGTGAGGGGTGTCTGGCATGCCTGAGGCACAGCAAAAGGCCAGTGCAACTGCATCACTGGAGGCAAGGGGAGAAGCAGTAAGAAATGAAGAAAGTAGAAGAGTGACAGGATTATGGACTCTGTGGGAGAGGGAGAGGGTGGGAAGATTTGGGAGAATGGCATTGAAACATGTGAAATGTCATGTATGAAACGAGATGCCAGTCCAGGTTCAATGCACGATGCTGGATGCTTGGGGCTGGTGCACTGGGACGACCCAGAGGGATGGTATGGGGAGGGAGGAGGGAGGAGGGTTCAGGATGGGGAACACATGAGAAATAAAGGAATAAAAAAAAAAAAAAGAAAAAAAAGACA
>NW_011494605.1:2388477-2393531 GCF_000754665.1 Bison bison bison
AAAAAAAAAAAAAAAAAAAAAAAAAAAAAAGAAAAAAAAGACAAATAAAAATTTACAAAGTAACACGAAAAAAAAAAAAAGAAGAAGAGTGACATGATCAGTTGTGTGTTTTGAAAAGTTCACTGCAGTGGCCCTGCAGAGAATGGACTGCAGTGGGGGCAAGGGTAAAAGCAGTGCGCCAGGAGGAGGTCATTGCAGTAATCCAGAAGAAAGATGGTGGTGCCTTACACCAGTTCAACAGTATTCACAGGGCCTCAGTTGCTTCTATGAGGGTATAAAGAATATAATATTGTCTCCATCTCCAGAAGCTCACAGTCAAGAGTCTGTTCATAACCTATTTCTCTGGCCTCATTGCCTACCACAGGCCCCAAGTTCTGCTCATCTTTCCCATTCCCAGCACACAGTATTCCAGCCAGCCCAAACTGGTCGTTATTTCCCAAACACACCTTGCTTTCTCATACTTTTGAAGTACTCTTTCTTTTGCCTCTGGTGGCACAGAGGTTAAAGTGTCTGCCTGCAATGTGGGAGACCTGGGTTCAATCCCTGGGTTGGGAAGATGCCCTGGAGAAGGAAATGGCAACACACTCCAGTATTCTTGCCTGGAGAATCCCATGGCTGGAGGAGCTTGGTGGGCTACAGTCCACGGGTCGCAAAGAGTCGGACACGACTGAACGACTTCACTTTCACTTTCTTTTGCCCAGACCTTCATTTACCCAGTTTGCTGGGCTCACACGTTTTGACTTCAAGACTCAATTTAAATGCGACCTTTTCAGGGCAGTTTCCCCTAACAGCCTGTGTGGAATCGGTCCCCCTCCTCTGTTTCCCTAGCACACTGTGCATACTGCTTATCCAGGTGCATTATAAATAGATTTCTGCTAGACTGTAAATCACAGGTACTATGACTTATTAAATGCCTACAATACCTCACAAAAGTTTTTGTCTTCATCATCTTTTTACTAAACACAGGGAAGGAGTTAGGAAGGGAGAAAAGAAAAAAAAAAAAGGGACAGAGGAAAACAGGAACTAAAACAAGCCACTTGGTCTAGAAATACCCCTTTATATGGTCCTTTTACAGAGAAAACTGGGATCAAGTAGAGTAAGACCCACTCAGGTTCCAGGCACGTATCTCAGCAAATGCTCAGCAGCAGAAATAGTCTTGGAAACTGGGGTGGATGACATGGTCAGTGGGAGTCAGTCATCTACAAAAAATTCCTCTAATCAGAACAAGTGTCTCGATTCCTTGATCAAATGCAGAAAAGCACTTGTGTGTGTGTGTGTCGGGAGCGGCAGGGGGGAGGGGGGCGGTCCTGACCTTTGGACCCGCCTGAGCTGTAAGGGGGATACAAATGTGCTGAGAAGCACAGAGTGAGCGACTAGCCTCTGCTGTGGAGGGTGATTCAGCACTGCCTGGGGCCAGCACTAGGCCAGAGAGGAAAGAGTTGGGCTGGGGAGAGGCTGAGAAGTTCTGGAAAACTAGCCGGGCCTGGTCATGGTGAAGGGTGCAGTCTAAGCTTAAGAGGAATGGATATTTAAAGGGGATACTAGTTGTTGCACTGGGGGACTCATCCTACTTTCTCTCACTTAATCCTCATAATTACCCCAAAAGCTAGGCATGGCTATCTTCCGGAAGCACAGAAGTAGAGGTACAGGGACATGAAGCAACTTATCTAGAGCCAGATACATACCAGGTAGAGCCTGTATTCCCATCAGGATCTCTTTCAATCACAGCATGATGCTACCCATGTGGCTGCTCAGCTTAGGGGTCTGACTATGGCCTGAGGGGAGACCAAGTTTCAGATGTGGCTTTGTCCACCTTGCTACATGTGGACAATGTAAATAATGAAAATAATGAACAATGAAAATAATGCCCTCTCTCTGAGACTCATTTTTATCTTTTGTTCATTAAGAGTTGGAACCAGGTGACCTTTACAGACTCTTCAGACTCAAATTCTATGAGAGCTATAAGAATTTTAAAGGTGCTACTTCTTCTCTCCTTCCCTGTATTCTTTCCCACCATCCTTTACACACACCCACATGCCCTCTCAAAGTGGTGTATAAAGAATCTTTTTATATTATCCAGTTTGAAAAAAGAAGCTTGACAAAGCATAGAGACTTGTGGGACTTTATCACTGTTGATTCACTCAAAACTACACGCCTCCCCCACCACTTACTGCCTGATCTTCTTTGTTTATGCCAGGAAAAGCAAGCCTCCCCCTTAGTAAAAGAGAGCTGCCTTTATCTTTTATAAAATTTACTCTTTTTAAACTCTACCTTGGGGTTTCAGTTACATTAAACAACCCTATTCAGCATGTAATTGGAGAAAATATAATGGAAATATTGAAATAAAAATAATATTCTCCCTAATATATTCATTTTAATTGTTCCTTTTCTTCTCATCAGAGTGAGTGGGAGGTAAACCCTTCTATTTCAGTTACATCCTCTTTAAATGACTGGAGTTTTTATAGTGTGCTATTTTGTGAACAGAGATTCTTCCTTTTTTTTTTTTTTTTTAACTCGCTTATGTTAAAACACCTCTGGGTTCAAGTTAAATAATTTTATTGTTCCAGATATACTTGATCATAAGCCAAAGAATAATAAGTATTCTGCTTATGATCCAAGTATCCTTATTAAGTGCTTATATCAAATAAAGCTTTCTGGAATTAGTTGAAAATATAGGCCTGACAACAAAAGCAAACTTTCATGGAAAGGCATTAAGTTCCAGAGGCAATGTAGGGTTTTTGTGAAAAAAGAGCAAACTGTACCAATAAATCTTATAGCAACAACATTGTGGGGGGCCACACAGCTTTAATTCCCACAACTACCTTGTAAGATGGATATTGTTAGCTCCGTTTTATATCTGAAGAAACAGAAACTTGGAGAGGTTATATAAACTGCTTAATAATCCAACAAAGTAAGTGGTGGAATCTGGCTTTTAGATGTTGGTTGCAGAGAGATGGATCAAAAAGAAAAGAGGAAGGAGTTTGTCTTTTTTGAAATCCTCCAGGATAATTAAGCTCAATAACTACTTTAAGAAACTGCTGGCAAAGTGAACCCCATTCCAGACTACTCTGCCTGGTAGTTATTAGAAAGAATAGGAGATACTCTCCCTTCCAGAACTTGGAAACCGTACGGCCAACTGTAGATCTGCCTAGCTGGTGGCTGCCATGCTATGAGATGGGTGTAAGCTGCTACCAAGAAACAGACTCCAAAGAAGTTTTCTCAGGGAGGGAGTGGACAATGCAGTACCTAAATAGTATCACCAGCCCTGACTCTGATGCAAACGAGGCAAAAGTGTGTTGATACATACACATACACACACACCATACACATTATTCACCCACATCCACCTGCCCCCACCAACAAAATCACACCTACCACATATACCACACACATACATAAACCCACACATAACACATACATCATACACACACAATGGGAGAAAAAAGTATAGAAATTAAAAAGATACTTTATACAATGTCGGTGGGAAGTAAAATGGTGCAGCCACTTTGGAAAACAGTCTAGCAGTTCTTCAAAAGGTTACACAGAATTACCATGCAAAAACTTATACACAAATGTTCACAGAAGTGTTGTTCATAACCCAAAAAAAGTGGAAACAACCCAAATATTCATCAGCTAATTAGAGACTAAAACATGGCATGTCCATAGAATGGAAGAATGGAATATTATTAGACTATAAAAAATTAATTACTGACACATATACAACATAAATGAATCTTAAAAACATTATGCTAAAGAAAAGAAGCCAATCACAAATACCACATATTGTATGATTACATTTATATGAAATGTTCAGAATAGGTAATCTTTTAGAGACAGGAGTAGGAAGTTAGTGGTTTCCTAGGGCTAGGGATTGGGGAAAGCAGAGTGGCTAATGGCCATAGGTTTCTATTTTTATTTTATTTAACAATTATAAAAATGTTCTAAAATTGATCATAGTAATGATATATAATTCTATATTAAAACCATTGCATTTTTAAATACGTGAAATTTAAATAAGTGATCTATATGATGTGTGAATTTTAACTTAATAAAGCTGTAATGAAAATAAAAGAGGTATGATCAAACCAAGATCTAGCTGGCACAAGAACATAAATCCTAAATTTAAATATCTGCCCAACAGTGATAATCTGAACAATTCTGTACTCAGAAGAATATGATGTGCATACTTTTGTTTTGATCACTATAAGTAAATTTTAAGTTGTAAAATCAATGACAATCATTTTTAAACATTTGAAAAATAACAGAAAAAGACCCCCCAAAGAAGAAAACACCCCCAATACCCAGATAAACCATTATGAATATTCTGGTTTCTGTCATTTATATGTATACATATTTAACTTAGTTGTAAACATTCTTTTACAACAGGATTTTTAATGACTTCATCCTATGATATACAAAATTTATTAAACAATCTCTGCTAGTGAGTCTTTAGATAATTTTTAATTTTTCCCAATTATAATGAATACTGCCATGAACATTCTTAAGAGCAAATCCTTGGGCATATCTATTTCTGTTTTTATCATGAATTTGAATCCCTGAATTCAGTTGAGCAGCAGTTAAGTGTCAGCTCATATTTTGACTTCATTAATCACAGGGGAAAAAAATGGTTCTTAGAAATCTCTGGTCTCTGTTCCTGGTCCAATCACTCAATTACCCTAAAAGATAAATACATGGCCACAAATAAGTTCAATCTGATCTAATTTTGATGTTTATCATTTAACATAAACTGAAAGGAAATTCATAGTGTTGATTCACAAACAAAAAGATTAGTAGCATGCCAAAGAAATAAGCTAGGCCATGAATACCAGACCACCTGACTTACCTCTTGAGAAACCTGTATGCAGGTCAGGAAGCAACAGTTAGAACTGGACATGAAACAACACACTGGTTCCAAATAGGAAAAGGAGTACGTCAAGGTTGTATATTGTCACCCTGCTTATTTAAATTCTATGCAGAGTACATCATGAGAAACGCTGGGCTGGAGGAAGCACAAGCTAGAATCAAGATTCCTGGGAGAAACATCAATAACCTCA
>NW_011494605.1:2393631-2399885 GCF_000754665.1 Bison bison bison
AAAGTGAAGAGGAACTAAAAAGCCTCTTGATGAAAGTGAAAGAGGAGAGTGAAAAAGTTGGCTTAAAGCTCAACATTCAGAAAACGAAGATCATGGCCTCCGGTCCCATCACTTCATGGCAAATAGATGGGGAAACACTGGAAACAGTGGCTGACTTTATTTTTCTGGGCTCCAAAATCACTGAAGATGGTGCTTTCAACCATGAAATTAAAAGATGCTTGCTCCTTGGAAGGAAAGCTGTGACCAGCCTAGATAGCATATTGAAAAGCAGAGACATTACTTTGCCAACAAAGGTCCATCTAGTCAAGGCTATGGTTTTTCCAGTAGTCAGGTATGGATGTGAGAGTTGAACTATAAAGGAGACTGAGCGCCAAAGAATTAATGCTTTTGAACTGTGATGTTGGAGAAGACTCTTGAGAGTCCGTTGGATTGCAACGAGATCCAACCAGTCCATCCTTAAGGAGATCAGCCCTGAGTGTTCATTGGAGGGACTGATATTGAAGCTAAAACTCCAATACTTTGGCCACCTGATGAGAAGAGCTGACTCATTTAAAAAGACTCTGATGCTGGGAAAGATTGAAGGGGACAACAGAGGATGAGATGGTTGGATGGCATCACCATGGACGTGATGGACATGGGTTTGGTGGACTCCGGGAGTTGGTGATGGACAGGGAGGCCTAGCGTGTTGCAGTTCATGGTGTCACAAAGAGTCGGACACAACTGAGCAACTGAACTGAACTGAACTGAACTGAATACCTAACAATTACAAAGGCTCAGAGGGCCAAGGAAATTACCCCAGATCATACATGGAATACCTGGCAGCACTGTATGATTCCTAAGCCAGTATTTTCCCACTAGACCTCATTGCTTCACATGCCATAAGCTGTTCTCAAGGAATTTGCAATTTTTGGTAGGGCTTCCCTGGTGGTTCAGGTGGTAAAGAATCTGCCTGCAGTGTAGGAGACCAGGGTTTGATCATTGGGCCAGGATCCCCTGGAGGAAGAAATGGCAACCCACCTTAGTATTCTTGCCTAGAGAATTCTGTGGACAGAGGAGACTGGTGGGCTGCAGCCATGGGGTGGCAAAGAGTCTGACACAACTGAGTAACACTTTCACTCTCAAGATATTTGCATGCTGCTGCTGCTGCTAAGTTGCTTCAGTCGTGTCTGACTCTGGGCAACCCAATAGACAGCAGCCCACCAGGCTCCCCTGTCCCTGGGATTCTCCAGGCAAGAACACTGGAGTGGGTTGCCATTTCCTTCTCCAATGCATGAAAGTGAAGTCACACACAATAAACTGTGGAAAATTCTGAAAGAGATGGGAATACCAGACCACCTGACCTGCCTCTTGAGAAATCTGTATGCAGGTCAGGAAGCAACAGTTAGAACTAGACATGGAACAACAGACTGGTTCCAAATAGGAAAAGGAGTACGTCAAGGTGGTATACTGTCACCCTGCTTATTTAACTTATATGCAGGGTACATCATGAGAAATGCTGGGCTGGAAGAAACACAAGCTGGAATCAAGTTTGCCCAGAGAAATATCAATAACCTCAGATATGCAGATGACACCATCCTTATGGCAGAAAGTGAAGAGGAACTAAAAAGCCTCTTGATGAAAGTGAAAGTGGAGAGTGAAAAAGTTGGCTTAAAGCCCAACATTCAGAAAGCTAAGATCATGGCATCTGGTCCCATCACTTCATGGGTAATAGATGGGGAGACAGTGGAAACAGTGTCAGACTTTATTTTTCTGGGCTCCAAAATCATTGCAGATGGTGACTGCAGCCATGAAATTAAAAGACACATACTCTTTGGAAGTAAAGTTATGACCAACCTAGGTAGCATATTCAAAAGCACAGACATTACTTTGCCAACAAAGGTCCATCTAGTCAAGGCTATGGTTTTTCCAGTGGTCATGTATGGATGTGAAAGTTGGACTGTGAAGAAAGCTGAGCACTGAAGAATTGATGCTTTTGAACTGTGGTGTTGGAGAAGACTCTTGAGAGTCCCTTGGACTGCAAGGAGATCCAACCAGTCCATTCTAAAGGAGATCAGTCCTGGGTGTTCTTTGGAAGGACTGATGCTAAAGCAGAAACTCCAGTACTTTGGCCACCTCATGCAAAGAGTTGACTCATTAGAAAAGACTCTGATGCTGGGAGGGATTGGGGGCAGGAGGAAAAGGGGATGACAGAGAATGAGTTGGCTGGATGGCATCATTGACTCGATGGACATGAGTTTGAGTGAACTCCGGGAGTTGGTGATGGACAGGAAGGACTGGCGTGCTTCAATTCATGGGGTCGCAAAGAGTCGGACATGACTGGTGACTGAACTGAACTAAATGTGGAAGTGGAGCCAACTCTTCCAGCTATTGAGGAAAATCCTTGCTTTCTGCTTTTTGCTGCACACACAGCCAGACATCATTTCACAACTTTATTTATCGTTAGATATGGCCTTAAACTACACGTTAGCCTATGGAATTGGACCAAAACTGTTATGAGCTACTTTCAGGACTGCTAATGAAAAGCTCCCACGTGGGATCTTGCTACCTCTTTTCCCATCTAGCTAGTTGGAATGGAGGTGATGCCCAGGTAACCCTGAAACTATTTATTCAAGATAACAGTCACTCTGAGTCTCTGAATGGCTATATACTTAAGAGATGCCCTGTCCATTTGTTCATTATGAAGAAAATAATTGTACTTGCTTTGATCCATGAGACATTTCAATCTAACACAATAATTCAGTTAAGTCACTCCGTCATGTCTGACTCTTTGCAACCCCATGAACCGCAGCACGCCAGGCCTCCCTGTCCATCACCAACTCCTGGAGTTCATCCAAACCCATGTCCATTGAGCTAGTGATGTCATTGAACCATCTCATCCTCTGTCATCCCCTTCTCCTTCTGCCCTCAATCTTTCCCAGCATTAGGGTCTTTTCAAATGAGTCAGCTCTTCACATCAGGTGGCCAAAGTATTGGAGTTTCAGCTTCAAATCAGTCCTTCCAATGAACATCCATCCTTTAGGATGGACTGGTTCGATCTCACTGCAGTCAAAGGGACTCTCAAAAGTCTTCTCCAACACCACAGTTCAAAAGCATCAATTCTTCAGCACTCAGTTTTCTTTATAATCTAACTCTCACATCCATACATGACCACTGGAAAAACCATAGCCTTGACTAGATGGACCTTTGTTGACAAAGTAATGTCTCTGCTTTTCAATATGCTGTCTAGGTTGGTCATAACTTTACCCTAATATATACAGACACTGTGGCATGACAGAAACTTATGCCCTTAAGAAGCTTATAATTTTATAGGGGAAGGAAGTTAACTTCATATGAATATAGGACATAGTATATGATAGGAGGAATACATGAGTGCTTGATCTCATCTTAGTGATTCTAGTGATGATTCTTTTCCCAAAGAAACAGCATCTAATTTGAAGCCTGATGCAAATATGGAAGTTAACCAGGAAACGGTGAAGGAAGGGGAAAAAGAAGCGTATTCCAAGCATAAGAAGAGTATTTGCCTCAGTAAAAGTCTGAGTATTAAGAAAGAACCCTGGGGTATAGGATTTCCACAGGTAGAGAAAGGGATGAGACATTCTTGGTAGAAAGAACAAATAAAGTGTGTAAGAGGGTGGGCTGTATACTTTTGGGGCACATGGCAAGTACAAGGTGGCTGCTGGAGCTCAGAAGATGATGTGGTTGTTCAGTTCAGTTCAGTTACTCAATCGTGTCCAACTCTTTGTGACCCCATGAACCACAGCACCCCAGGCCTCCCTGTCCATCACCAACTCCTGGAGTCCACACAAACCCATGTCCATTGAGTCTGTGATGCCATCCAACCATCTTGTTAAATACATTGACTCATGCCAGATGACTGGAATAGGGACATAGACAGGCAGGAGACAGTCTAGATGGAAGAGCCTAGATTTCTGTACAAGACAGAAGCTAACTACTGACAGAACAAGAAAGTCCCAGCTGCAAGGAAGCGTCAGCACCAAGGAGCATTCTCCGAGTATCTGGTCAATGAGAAAGACCGGAAAGAGTTTTAGAAAGAGTTTTAAATTAAATCAACAATTACCTACTGAGCATCTACTGTCTGTTAAGTACTGTCTAGGTACAGAAGGTACAGCAGTAAACAAAGACTAACCTCATGAAGCTTCCAATTCAATGGATCTAGAAAGAGAAAGCTGAGTTTTCAGTTCTGATAAAGAGTATAGGGCTAATCTTTTATTTAATATATTTTTAATGCATCATATCTTACAGAGTGATTTTATATATCCAAAGGTTGATGTTTATAATTACAATAACCTTTCGGCAGCAAATAGCACAGGTTTGATCCCTGGCACAGGAAGATATCCTGGATTAGGAAATGGCAACCCACTCCAGTATTCTTGCCTGGAAGATTCCATGGACAGAGGAGCCTGATGGGCTACAGTCCATTGGGTTGCAAAGAGTCAGACATGACTGAGCACACCTTTCTCACATGCACAGTATTTTATCTATTTTATTGATAATAGAATTAAGTTCAATGATATGAGGTAATATAGTACAATAATAATTGCCACTATTTCTGGACCCATTACTGTACATCAGGTGCTTCCAGTAAAGTGATTCACATATATTCTATTAAATCTTCAAAACCATCCTGATAAATAGGATATTATTACACACCTTTTTCATAAGAAAACAAGGACTCAAGTCAAATGTCAGCTAAAAACTGAATCTAAACTGCTGAATACATTCTATTTGCCCCTCTGAAACACTCTTCATCCTTCTCTACCCTTGTCTCTGCCTGAGATGGCTGACCTCTATGGATTGTATCAACCGCATTCTGAGCTTCTTGCTTCTGTTTAGGTCCTCCTGTGGGGACATCTAGAGTCAGGAAAGTGGCAGAGGTATTTATTTCTCTGGATCTCTTCCTGTAAAGTCATTTAAGACTGGCTTTTCTCTTGATAGAAGGTCACTACTACTTTCAAAGCAGCATACTCTATACAACTCTCCCTTTCTAGGTTACAATAACCCCTTCCTGTTGTGACAGTTTGATGCTTCTAGCCCCAAGCTTTTGCACTATCCTTTGTGGTTCTACCCCATCTACTTTTAATATAATGGTAAATCTTCCACAAATTATCCTAACTTCGGTGTGCCATCTGTTTCCTTTTGGAAGTCTCAATGAAACACAATCCTGTGAATATACAAGAATCTGCATTTTCATTCATTTCTTCAGCCTCTCAAGAGGTCTTGGGTCACTCTGAGATGTAGCACTAACCCTCCAGCTATAGTAGATGTGAGCTCTAGCTGCCCAAAGCACGATTTCACAGCATCCTCTGCCTTCTCTCCCATGGGGTTATCGTCCTCTGGTGGTTCATTGCCTTGAGGCCTGGATCATGAGTCCTGACAAACAGATACCTCAGGACCACCGAGTGGTGAATGTAGTCTGGAGCATTGTTGGTCAGTTTTACCAACAGAGATTTCCTCCATGAGTTCCTTCAGAATTTAATTTATAAGCTATTCATCTGAATTTCTGGCTTAAAGGCCATGTCAAGGCATGATTTGTAGCTTTTTCCAGTTTTCATGGTATAAATATGCAACAATTTCAAACTAAAACTACAAATGATTTTAAAAGCAGTTCACAAAATTGCTGAAAACCTAATAATGAGCTTCTGCAAGTGGATAGGCGAAGCTCTAGTACACAACCGTCACAGGCGATTGGTAAGGTTATATATCCATGTGTCTCACCTTTCAGTGAGAGTTTTACTCTCGGTCATAGCCTGTATTTCCAAACACCTCTTACTCTCTCACCTCCAGTGTCATTTCCAATCTCAATAAGATTCTGGAAGGTCAGAAGGAGAGGGTACATTATATTCATTTTAATAAATGAGGAAACTTGGTCCTGTGAAAGTAATATGATTCACCCCAAATGCAAGTAAATTTTTAACATCATCTAAGAAGCTATTATTTTATTTTTAATAAATATTAACTTTGATTTTTCACAAATATAAAGTTGTAGGACATCTAAAAGCACAAAAAACTCTGAAGAAATACAAATCTACCATAATCCTACCATCTAAAGATACCAGTTAACAGTATTATGTGTGTATTTAATATATAGGCTTTGCTGGTGCCTCAGATGGTAAAGAATCTACCTGTAATGCCGGAGACCCGGTTTCAGTCCCTGGGTTCGGAGGATCTTTTGGAAAAAGGAATGGCTACCCACTCCAGTATTCTTGCCTGGAGAATTCCATGGACAAGTACAA
>NW_011494605.1:2399985-2400198 GCF_000754665.1 Bison bison bison
ATATATATATATATATATATATATATACACACATACATTTCATATTATTATCACAATTATATATAGTATTATACCCTACTTTTTACTTTATATAAGATCAGCATTTTCCTATGTTATTATTAGCTACTGGAAACTATTTTTAATGCCTACATCTGATGCTGGGAGGGATTGGGGGCAGGAGGAGAAGGGGACGACAGAGGATGAGATGGCTGG
>NW_011494605.1:2400298-2400691 GCF_000754665.1 Bison bison bison
GATGCCTTGATCTAGTTTCTGAATGTTGAGCTTTAAGCCAACTTTTTCACTTTCCTCTTTCACTTTCGTCAAGTAGGCTTTTTAGTTCCTCTTCACTTTCTGCCATAAGGGTGGTGTCATCTGCATATCTGAGGTTATTGATATTTCTCCCGGCAATCTTGATTCCAGCTTGTGTTTCTTCCAGCCCAGCGTTTCTCATGATGTACTCTGCATAGAAGTTAAATAAGCAGGGTGACAATAGACACCCTTGATGTACTC
This sequence comes from Bison bison bison, assembly GCF_000754665.1. NCBI lineage: Eukaryota > Metazoa > Chordata > Mammalia > Artiodactyla > Bovidae > Bison > Bison bison. Next base: position 2,400,557 of record NW_011494605.1, read on the forward strand.
CTTTTCCTATTTGGAACCAGTCTGTTGTTCCATGTCCAGTTCTAACTGTTGCTTCCTGACCTGCATATAGGTTTCTCAAGAAGCAAGTCAGGGTGTCTGGTATTCCCATCTCTTTCAGAATTTTCCACAGTTTAT
>NW_011494605.1:2400791-2405260 GCF_000754665.1 Bison bison bison
GAGGATGAGATGGCTGGATGGCATCATTGACTCGATGGACATGAGTTTGGGTGAACTCCGGCAGTTGGTGATGGACAGGGAGGCCTGGCGTACTGTGATTCATGGGGTCGCAAAGAGTCGGACACGACTGAGTGACTGAACTGAACTGAATGGAAGCAGCATGGCTAAGGGTCACACAAATCTGAGGCAGAGTCTTTGAACTATGCCCCTGAGTAGTTATGACAACCTTTTCTCTGAGCCTGGGTCTCCTCACCTGGAGGTGATAACCTCTGGCTTTTCTACCTCCTGGAGCTGATGTGATGATACTGAGAGAGTTAATTCCTAGGCAGGTTGATAAGAAGTCTGGGGTCCCCAGGAAAGAAAAAATGGCTTTTTTTTTCCCCTCTACATTCCTTAGTCTTAGTCACATAAAACCTGTAGTGGATTCATTTCGATATTTGGCAAAACTAATACAATATGTAAAGTTTAAAAATAAAATAAAATTAAAAAAAAAAAAAACAAACAAACACTTTTTTCTCTTTAAGCCTGGAACTGATGATTACACAACATAATTTAAATTACACAATTTAAATTACACAAATTACACAATTTGTTGTGTTGTTGTTACACAACAATTTAAAAAATTCAGTTTAAACTCTGTACTAAGGATTATATAAACTCTATACTAAAAATTCAGTTTAAACTCTGTACTAAGGATTATATAATAACAATGTATCCTGCTTGAGGACAGTTTCTCCTTCCTGAAAACTTCCTGACTAATCCTGTTATCTTAAAATGTAAATTATGGGAATGGGTCTAGTAAGATCTTTACAACCTTGAGATGTTCTTTTGATTTATTATAATAACTAATTAAAGTATATAACTCCCTTGCTAACACTAGTGAGGGAGGCACTCTCCGTCCCCCTTCTGATGTCTATGTCAGAAGCTTTCTCTGTCCGTTTTCATACTTTAATAAAACTCTGAGACAAAAAGCTTTTAAGTGATCAAGACTGGTCTCTGGTCCTGAAGCTAAATCTTCTTCTTCAGAGATCAAGAATCCAACACTGTTCACCATAAGCTATCAATAACATGATGCAAAATCATTTTGTAACAATACAGTGCTATGAGACTGTTTCATATTGTGCCCAAAGTGTTAGAGGTACTGGGTTCAAATCTCTGGCCCTTAGTTTTATCATGTGCAAAATGAAGGCTTTTTGCTAGGTAATCACTAAAACTTCCTTCTAGGACATTGATAGGGCATATCACAAACACTGGGTCTTCTCCCTCAAGTCCTGGTCTGTTTAATGTGAAAGAGATCATTCACGCTGCACATTGCACACTGTCTGTATTGTTTGAAGGGAATTAATGGTAACCATCACTGATTTTGCCCAAAGGCAATAGTTCAGTTTCAACTGTTTGTTTGACTAGAAAGCCAGTGGTTTTTTCCCCTACACTAAGCTATCATATTTCAGTCCCTTTTCTTGAAGTAAAAGCAAAAGGAGGCAGTGGGGCAGCATGGAGGAAAGTTATGGGCCTGCTAGTCAATCTTGCATGGATGCCAGACTTTGTACTGCCCTAACTTGCTGTATGAGCAAATCACATATCCTCCTCATAACAGACATGACAGAGTCAGGTTTAAATTCAGATCTCTTCAAGCCACTACTAAGCTCTTAACTATTACTAAATTAGAATAGAGAAAATGGGTTAAGATTTAAATTAGTGATTCTGTATTCATATCCCAGCTCTGCCACTTACTAGCATTACTAAACTATTAGAGCAGTTACTTAATCACCCTGAGCCTCAGTAGCCTCATTTGTAAAATTGAGAAAGTGATAGATGCCCTTTCCAAAGTTCTGAGAGAATCAAAGAAACTAGCACAGTGTATGAAAGCTGTTTATGATAGAATAATGTGCATTAATCTTGAATTCCATACAAAAAGCCTAGAATCCTAGTAATTTAGTCCATAATATGACTTTGAGGGGATTTTGGAAGGCACCACCTTCTGGTTCATTGATCAGCAAATTCTCGTTAGCTCTCACTCATTTCCCTGTTTGGGTCATTGTCCCATGACCAGGATTGTAGCATGGATTTTTTCTTTTCCTCTTCCTTTCTATGCTTCTTACCATTTGAGTATTGAGATTAAAACAATACCAGTAACTATAACACCTGGCCATCATTCCCTATAATTTAATTGGGAACACATACTGATAGGGTCTACCCTCCTTCTCCATGTCTCCCTGACAGGGGGCCATTCTCCTTTAACTGAAGCAGCTCCAGAACTCTTCATATGCTGACAGCCCTCCATTGTTGGATAGCTCCTATTGGTAGGATGCACCATATAAAACTAAATGGTTAGAAGTTGGTAGAAGTTGTTACAAAGCTCAAAATTCTCAAGCTTTACTTGAAGACAATGTGACAGCAGCAAAGAAAGTGATAGGCCTATAAGTCAGTCACATGTGGGCTCCAGGCTCTGTTGGCATTTACTTATTGTACGATTTTGGGCAACTCATCTATCTTCTTCTGGTTTCTATTCTCCAATCTGAAAGACTGTGGATAATAACCTTCTATATAAAGAGGGGAGGAATGTCAGTGTATCTCTCGTAAACAAAATTCAACTCAGATCACTCATAAGGGAAGAGGACAAGAGCATATCATCTCTGGTGGAAATAAGACAGAATGGTTCACACCTTGTCTGAGTACCACACTTGCCTGGGCAAGAACTCTCCAGGCAGCACAGTGTGAAGATCATCCAGGGTGGACAAATTTGCTGGGTCCTATGGGAGAAAAGAGAACAGAGAGATTATATAACTTACTCCTGGTTCATTCCAAGAATTAGAAGATCCAGAGATGGAATATATTTTAAAGTCTGTTTTATCTGATATGAGTATTGCTCCTTGGCTTTCTTTTATTTGCATGGAACACCTTTTTCTATGCCTCACATTCAGTCCAAATGAGTCCCTAGATATCAAGCAGGTCTCTTATAGACGTCATATATATGGATCTTGCTTCTGTATCCATTCAGTCAGTCTATGTCTTTTGGTTGGAGTATTTCATCCATTTACATTTAAGGTAATTACTGATATATATGTTCTTATTGCCATTTTACTGTTTCTGGTTTGTTTTTGTAGGTCTTTTTCTTCCCTTCCTCTTTTGTTCTCTTCTTTTGTGATCTGAAGACTACCTTTAGTGCTGTGTTTAGATTGCCCTTTCTTTTTTGTGTGTCTATCTATTGTAGATTTTGGTTTGTTGTTGCCATAAAGTGTTGATACAGCAGTCTCTATATATACAAGACTGATTTAAGTTGTTGATCTCTTAATTTCAAATGCATTTGTAATACCTTGCATTTGTACTCTTCTCATGTTTTCTGGTTTTGATATCATATTAGCATATGGATGGTTTCCTACATTTACTGTATGTTTGCCTTTACTGATGAGCTTTTCAGTTCATCATTTTCTTGTTTCTAGTTGTGGTCTTTTCTTTTCCACCTAGAAAATCTCCTTTTGTGGTGCTGAATTCTCTTAGCTTTTGCTTGTCTGAAAAGCTTGTGGTTTTTCTGTCGAATCTGAGTGAGAGCCTTGCTGGGTAGAATATTCTTGGTTGCAGGTTTTTCCTTGTCATCATTTTAAATATATCCTGCCACCCGCTTCTGGCCTGCAGAGTTTCTGTTGAAAATCAATTGATAAACTTATTAGGATTTCCTTCTGTGTTATTTGTTGCTTTTGCCTTGTTGCTTTTAATATTTTTTCTTTGTATTTAGTTTTTGTTAGTTTGACTGATATGTGTCTCAGTGTGTTCCACCTTGGATTTATCTTGTATGGTAATCTATGAGCCTCCTGGACTTGGGTGACTATTTCCTTTCCTTTAGGTAAGTTTTTGACTATAATCCCTTCCAATATTTTCTCAGGCCCCTTCTCTTTTTCTTCTTCATCTGGGACTCCTATAATTTGAATGTTGGTGTGTTTAATATTGTCCCAGGGGTCTTTTTTACTCTTTCTGATATTATAAGAATCCTTCTTTATTACCTTTTCTGTTTCAAGAACTTTGCATAAGTGTAGGTCTGCTAGTGAAAAATATTCTTAGTTTTTGCTTTCATCACAAATGTCTTAATTTTCCCTTCATGCTTGAAAGATATTTTTGTTAGATATAGAAGTCTGGGTTGACAACTATTTTCTCTCAGCATTTGAGAAACATTGTACCACTTCCCTTTGGCTTAGTTCTTCTTAGTACTTTCAAGATTCCTTTGTCCTTAGTTTTCAGAAGTTTAATTATGATACTTCTTGGCAAAGATTTCCCTCAGTTTTTCCTTTTTGAGGTTTTTCTGGTTACTCAGTCCCTCAAATCTATAGGTTTACATAATATTTTCAAATCTGAGAAGATTTCCACATCAGCAGATGAATGGATAAGAAAGCTATGGTATATATACACAATGGAGTATTACTAAGCCATTAAAAAGAATACATTTGAATCAGTTCTAATGAGGTAGATGAAAC
>NW_011494605.1:2405360-2416850 GCF_000754665.1 Bison bison bison
AGATGCTAACAATAACCCTGTGTATGAGACAGCAAAAGAGACACTGATGTATAGAACAGTCTTATGGACTCTGTTGCAGAGGGAGAGGGTGAGAAGATTTGGGAGAATGGCATTGAAACATGTATAATATCATGTATGAAACGAGTTGCCAGTCCATGTTCGATGCACGATACTGGATGCTTGGGCCTAGTGCACTGGGACGACCCAGAGGGATGGTATGGGGAGGGAGGAGGGAGGAGGGTTCAGGATGGGGAACACATGTATACCTGTGGCGGATTCATTTTGATATTTGGCAAACCTAATACAATTTGTAAAGTTTAAAAATAAAATAAAATTAATAATAATAATAATAATAAATAAAATACTTTTTTCAGTCCCACTCTCTCCTTTCCTTCTGATTCTAATGAAATAAATGCTAAATTTATTGTCCCATCAGTCCTCAAGGTTCTGTTCATATTTATTGATCTGTTTTTTTTCCTCTATTGTTCAAAGGGGTAACTTCTATTGTCCCATCCTAACATTTATTTATTCTTTTTTCTGTTTCCCTACACTCTGCTATTGATCCCATCCTTAAATGGGTGATGGAAATCCAGATTCCTCAAGCAGTCTGACATCACAGAGAGGAGAGAAGTGTTCATTACAGACCAGCTGGAATGAAAGTCTCAGTTCCCTACTTTTCTCTGACACCACCTGGCTGGGGGTTTGAAGCAAAAATAGAAGTTTAAGCTTCCTGCTTGACATTTGTTGGTAAGGGAGAAAGTGGGGCAACAGTTTTTTTGTGTTTTTTTTTCCCCACAGTATTTGATTAGAGTAAGTAATTATTGTCTCAGTGTTTTTGTCTTACTGGGCTGCCTTTTTCTTGTGCTTTGTTTAGCCCAAACAGGCTTCTGGGAAGGACTGTTTTGAGCCTGTGCCCATTGGTATTTCCAGGTTGCTGGCCTCTTAAGCAACCATTCTGCCATTTATGAGGCAACAATAAGACCCAGGATTCTCACCACTGTATCATATCCCAAGCTCTGAGACACCTAGCCATTCTTCCCTCATTACCTCACCTTTCAGAGTGATTCTATGTTTGTTCCATAAGTGAATACAATGGCCACAAGATTGGAAAGGGTCAGTTTTCATCCCAATCCCAAAGAAGGGCAATACCAAACAGTATTCCAACTACCATACAATTGTGCTCATTTCACATGCTAGCAAGATTATGCTCCAAATCCTTCAAGCTAGGCTTCAGTAGTATGTGAACCGAGAACATCTGGATGTACAAGTTGGGTTTTGAAGAGGCCGAGGAACCAGTGATAAAATTGCCAACATTTGTTGGATCATGGACAAAGCAAGGGAAATCCTGAAAAACATCTACTTCTGCTTCATTGACTATGCTAAAACCTTTGACTATGTGGATAACAACAAGCCATGGAAAATTCTTAAGGAAATGGGAGCAAACCACATTACCTATCTCCTGAGAAACCTGTATGTGGTTCAAGAAGCAATAGTTAGAACTAGACAAGGAACAACGGACTTGTTCCAAAGTGAGAAAGGAGTTCAACAGGCTGTATATTGTCACCCTGCTTATTTAACTTAGAGCAGACTACATCATGTGAAATGCAGGGCTGGATGAATCACAAGTTGGGAGAAACATCAACAACCTCAGATATGAGGATGATTCTACTCTAACGGCAAAAAGTGAAGAGGAATTAAAGAGCCACTTGATGAGAGTCAAGGAGGAGAGTGAAAAGGCTGGCTTAAAACTCATCATTCAAAAACTAAGATCATGGCATCCTGTCCCTTTGCTTCATAGCAAATAGAAGGGGAAAAGTGGAAAGAGTAACAGATTTTATTTTCTCGGGCTAAAATGTCACTGCAGATGGTGACCACAGTCATGAAATTGATGCTTATTCCTTGGAAGAAAAGCTATGACAAACCTGGACAACATATTAAAAAGCAGAGATATCACTTTGTAGGCAAATGTCCATATACTCAAAGCTATGGTGTTTCCAGTAGTCATGTACAGACATGAGAGTTGGATCCTAAAGAAGGCTGAACACTGAAGAATTGATGCTTTCAAACTGTGGTGCTAGAGAAGACTCTTGAGAGTCCCTTGGACAGTAAGGATATCAAACCAGTCAATACTAATGGAAATCAACCCTGAATATTCATTAGAAGGACTGAGGCTGAGGCTAAAGTTCCAATATTTTGTTTACCTGATGTGAAGAGTCAATTCATTTGAAAAAAACTTGATCCTGGGAAAGAATGAAGGCAAAAGCAGAAGAAGGAAGCAGAGCATGAGATAGTTAAGATAGGATCACTGGCTCAATGGACAAAATTTGAGCAAACACTGGAAGATGGTGGAGGATAGAGCAAACCAGCCTGCTGTAGTGCATAAGGTTGAAAAGAGTCAGACAGGACTGAGTGACTGAACAACATAACTCTGCAGTCTTTCTTCTTAGAATTTCATTCTCCAATCACATTGAACTTTGTTTATCAAAGATATATACTTCACACATATCTCTGCCCACTATGATCTAGCTTTCATTCATCTTTCAGCTATCACAATAAATAATATTCCTAAATAAGGTCTCTTATCCTTGAAGCAGACTAAGTCTTATATGCTATATAGCATGCCAAATAGGCCCCACAGGTGGCTCAGTGGTAAAGTATCTGCCTGCCAACGCAGGAGATGCAGGAGATAGGGATTTGATCCCTGGGTCTGGAAGATTCTCTGGAAGAGGAAATGGCAAACAACTGCAGTATTCTTGCCTCAAAAATGCCATGGATAGAGGACAGGCCAGTCTGTGGGGTTGCAAAGAGTCTGATACAACTGAGTGATTGAATACATGCAAGTTCAAGCATGCTGATCTCCCTTTTGTTTTAATGATTATCATATTTATCAGATTACATATTTAATGTCTAGCCCTTTAGAGAACAGTAACCATATTTTTCTTGTTTTATTCTAATACCTTACATATTCCCTGGTACACTGTGGCCACTTAGCAAGCATTAGTTGACAAGCTGAAGGAAGGGAGAAAAGAATAAAGGAAGGAAGAGAGAAAGGAAGGTGAAAGGGAAGAAATGAAGGAACAATTATTCAGTCAGTTTTGGGTGAGAGAGGAAAATAAAAGAACTAGTCAGAAATTTTACTGAATAAGATCCTTGAGATTAAAAAAAAATATTTAGACATCCATTTCATATTCATTTCTCATAATATCTCTGAAAAAGTATTATTATGCACTTTTTACAGTGAGAAAACTGAGGCTTATAAAAGAGGTATCATGGCTCATCAGGTTATATCTTCTATTTGAAATCTCATTTTCTTAAGTTTTTGCTCTTGCCCCATTTCCTTAAGATCTAGCTAAATACCACCCACTCCAAAAGCTTCTCCTTTTCTTCTTAAGTCCTAATATCATCATTTTCTTCTTTATCTCTAATCCACAGCACAATTTATATACCTTTCTAATGGTTTTAAGCACCATGCTTCTTACATTGTACCTATTTATGTTTCATTTAAACTTCTTAAAAACAAAATTTTAAAGATATAATACAGGTCATATTCATATTTATTACCCCAATACTGAGCACAAAGTTAGATGTTCAATAAAAATGTGTTAATGAAAGCAACCTCTAAGATTAAGTCCAATTTCCTCAATCTACTACAATGGACAAGTCAATCAGAGAAGTTATTTCAGATTTACCAAAGGCCACAGAGCTTCATGCTACTCCCTGACTCTTTGTGCCCTCTCATCCACCCTTCCCATGCATGGAAAATTCAAGAAACCGTAAGATGGAGTCCTGAGATCCCTGGCTAATATTACGAATCACAAGCTGTGAAAACATCTTAGTTTTAGTTTCTTCATAAATGAGGATACAGATATTGGCTATTTTTTTAATGATGGTTTCCAGCAGCTTCCAGCACATAGAAATTTCAGCCTTTGACAATAGTAAAAAAAATATTAATCAGTTATGGTTGAAAAAAATGTGATGCTATAGAGTCCTCAGTCATTCAGTCAGATCAGTTGCTCGTCATGTCCGACTCTTTGTGACCCCATGGAACGCAGTACGCCAGGCTTCCCTGTCCATCACCAACTTCTGGAACTTGCTCAAACTCATGTCTATCAAGTTGGTGATGCCATCCAACCATCTCATCTTCTGTTGTCCCATTCTCCTCCTGCCTTCAATCTTTCCCAGCATCAGAGTTTTTTCCAGTGAGTCTTTGTAGCACTCCAAAAGATTGGAGCTTCAGCTTCAGCATCAGTCCTTTCAATGAATATTCAGGACTGAACTCCTTTAGGATTGACTGGTTTGATCTTCTTGCAGTCCAAGGGGCTCTCAAGAATCTTCTCCAATACCAGAATTCAAAAGCATCAGTTCTTCAGCACTCAATTTTCTTTAAGGTCCAACTCCACAATCATATGCAACTATTGTAAAAAACAACTTTGACTAGATAGACCTTTATTGGCAAAGTGATGCCTCTGTTTTTTAGTATACTGTCAGATTGGTCATAGATTTTCTTCCAAGGAGCAAGTGTCTTTTAATTTCATGTCTATAGTCACCATTTGCATGATTTTGGAGCCCAAGAAAATGGAGCCCATTGCTTCCATTGTTTCCCTATCAACTTGCCATGAAGTGATGGGATCATATGCCATGATCTTTGTTTTTGACTGTTGAGTTTTAAGCCAGCTTTTTCTCTTTCACTTTCATCAAGAGGCTCTTTAGCTCCTCTTCAGTTTCTGCCATAAGGGTGGTGTCATCTGCATATCTGAGGCTATTGTTATTTCTTCCAGCAATCTTGATTCCAGCTTGTGTTTCATCTAGAGTGGCATTTTGCATGATGTACTCTGCATATAAGTAAAATAAACAGAGTATAAAATATACAGCCTTGACATACTCCTTTCCCAATTTGGAACTAGTCTGTTGTTCCATGTCCAATTCTAACTGTTGGTTCTTGACCTGCATACAGATTTCTCAGGAGCCAGGTAAGGTAGTCTGGTGTTCCTGTCTCTTGAAGAATTTTCCACAGTTTGTTCCGATACACACAGTCAAAGCCTTTGGCATAGTCAATGAAGCAGAAGTAGATGTTTTTCTGAAACTCTCTTGATTTTTTTTAATGATCCTACAGATATTGGCAATTTGATCTCTCGTTCCTCTGCCTTTTCTAAATCCAGCTTGAAACTTTGGAAGTTCTCGGTTCACATACTGTTTAATTCACATACTGTTCACATAGCTTGGAGAATTGTGAGCATTACTATGCTAGTGTGAGATGAGTGCAATTGTGCGGTAGTTTGAACATTTTTTGGCATTGCCTTTCTTTGGGATTGAAATGAAAGTTAACCTTTTCCAGTCCTGTGGCCACTGCTGAGTTTTCCATATTTGCTGGCATATTGAGTGCAGCACTTTCATTGCATCATCTTTTAGAATTTGAAACAGCTCTGCTGGAATTCTATCACCTCCACTAACAACCAACAATCCTTAGAAGTCCAATATGTAAACAGAATTAGAATGAAGGCAGAAAACTTCTAAATCTTTCAGCTTCTCCATTTTCCTGCTACTGCTACTGCTAAGTCACTTCAGTCGTGTCCGACTCTGTGCGACCCCATAGACGGTAGCCCATCAGGCTCCCCCGTCCCTGGGATTCTCCAGGCAAGAACACTGGAGTGGGTTGCCATTTCCTTCTCCAATGCATGAAAGTTAAAAGGGAAAGTGAAGTCGCACAGCCATGTCTGACTCTTAGCCATGTCAGACCCCGTGGACTGCAGCCTTCTAGGCTCCTCCATCCATGGGATTTTCCAGGCAAGAGTACTGGAGTGGGTTGCCATTGCCTTCTCCAATTTTCCTGCTAGTTATGCTGATTTTTAAGTCCTCAAGGCAGAACAGCCTTGAGAGGTCATATGTTTATCTGCATAATGGCTTTTTAATTGCTTCTTTTGCTCATTTGCTTTCCATAGTTAATTGATTACCAGATCCATGCTAAGGCCTGCAGGTATCTTTGCTTAGAATAAATTACAGACCCCTGTGACAAGTGAAGAGGAAAGCTCATTTCACCTTGAAAATGTGAAGAAAGTTTGTTTTCCCAATCTGGTATATATTTCATCCAGAAAATTTAGGGTTTCTAATGTTTGTCATGAAGTAAGGATATTTCCAAGGCCTGTTTAAAATATTAAATTAGGTAAAGCCCATAAAGGCTTCCCAGGTGGTGCTAGTGGTAAAGAATCTGCCCACCAACGCTGGAGACATAAGAGACAGGTTTGACTCCTGGGTCTGGAAGATCCCTTGAAGGAGGGCATGGCAACCCACTCCAGTATTCTTCCTTGAGAATCGCATGAACAGAGAAGCCTGGTGGACTACAGTCTATAGGGTCACAAAGATTTGGACACGACTGAAGTGAGTTAGCATGCACAATGCCCATAGGGACTTCCTAGGTGGCTCATTGGTAAAGAATCTGCCTGCTAAGCAGGAGATACAGGTTCAATCCTTGGGTCAGGAAGATTCCCTGGAGGAGGACATGACAACCACTCAAGTATTCTTGCCTGGAGAATCCCATGAACAGAGGTGACTGGCAGGCTACAAACTCCATAGGACCAGTAAAATCTAATAATCTGAGAGCCAAACAGTCACACACATTTCTTTATGTTACTCTGGGAACATTTATGATGACGATTACTGGAAAATAGGTTCTGGTACCAGTAATAAACACAAGGAGCAAAAGAAATTCCTAGGCAGAAAGCACCAAAGTGACAGAAAGGATCTTCAGAACAAAGCAGTAGAAAGAAGGGTAATAATCATGGCCTACAGAGATCAGTTAATAAAATTCTAATATGAAATTTCCCTTTTGGAACAGATTGTTTCTATCATATACATACAGTATATCCCCAGTATCTATATCTATAGCACATGGTACATTAAGGTATTCAATAAAGTCCTGTTAGCTAAATAAATCTCCAAACACCTTGCTTGAAGAAAGGATAGTGTGAAAGAAGATGAGAAACTTCCCATTCAATGTCTGGGAATAGAAAAGTAAAAATCTCTCTGAGAGATTAAACATGTCAATGACTTTACTTATTCTGGTACCTTGTACCTTATTGGCTTCAACTACAACAAACTTGGTTCTGAAACTTTAAACCTCTTTAGACCACTAGAGAAGTACAGTGACCACATAGCAGATTCTGCTCAGAGCCTATCAACACTGGATGAGAATGCTGACTTAATTCTAAGACATTATAACGTAAATATAAAGAGTCATTAATATTTCAAAATCTTGTCAAGAGCCCTAAAAGAGAGGACCCAAATGGTAGTGCATGAGAAACAAAACAAAATGAAATAATTAAGGCAGAAGGGTTTTCAGAAGCAAACAAAAAGACTCCAGAACTGAACACTTGAGGAAACCAAATGGTTATTATTACCGCTATGTAAGATCCCAACACAGAGTCTCATAAAAGAAGTACAATGTTATTTTAAGGCCCCTGTGAGCAGATCAACAGTGATATGCTTTGTTGACAAGATTTGAAGCACACATCTACATATATGCCTATTAACAGAAAGAAGTGTTTTGTTATTATCCACTCAGGCTGAATTCAGAAACTCACAGCAAAGGTCTGCCTCCTGTTCAGATCCCAATGTTGAAAGGAAACTGAGAAACAGCAGTATAGTTAATTTGACTTAGTAAAGCAAAAAAAAAAAATAGGCCCAGGAAGATATTTTTACCTTTAATAAATAGTTTTGATTATCATCATCAAATGCCTACATTTTTACAAACCTGAGTTTCTCAGCCCAGCATTTATAGAAAATTGCCAAGTATCATTTCTAGATAAAAGCACAATTCAATATTTATGAATAGCTAGCTTTCTATAAATATAGACATTTGGAGATGATCTTCTCACTAGTCATTAAAATTTGAACAGGGATCAAAGCTAGAATAATATTAACAATTCCTTGCATTTGTAGAGTATTCTACAAAATACTATTAATAACAGATGACATTTATTGAGTACTTAGCAAGTGCCAGGCACTTTACATGTAAATTCTCATCATGAATTCAGTTCAGCTCAACAAGCATTCACTTAACACCTACTGTGTGATAGGTGAATAACACTTGGTTTCTGGCTTTAAAAACTCTCATTTTGGTGCACTCAGTCAATGTTGAATGAATAAATGGATGAACAAAGTAATCAGTTTGAATGGCAGTGTGGGATAATAACAATAACACAGGCTCTTCCCCTTAGTATTTATGGTCATGAGAAAATACTTAACCTATCCTAGCTCCAGTGTCTTCATCTGCAATATAGGGATCTTTAAAATAATCTCCCTTGCTTGTTGTGAGAATAGTAACATCAAATATAAAACATCTGACAAAGAACAGATTTTCTCAGTAAGTGACAGTCGTTATTATTAACATTATCATCATCATCATCACTATTATTAGTAATCCTATCCAACTGTCTTCAGCTACACTATAGCAATGGGACAAATAGAACTTTAGCATCCAGAAATATTCACACCATATCTATACAAAGAATCCACAACAAACAAGCAAAGCAAGGGAACTCTGCAAAACTGTAGCTCCCAATATCCTCTGGGGTTAATGTACAATATCTCTGCCCAGGTTAGAAAGGAAAAAACAGAGTCAGCTTTATGCTTCCAAAGATGTCATGATAAAAGCCAAATAAGACAGGAAGTTTATCTTATCAAATAACAGACTGTACATTCCCTCATAAGAGAATGCTAGTAATTCCACACATGGAACCATGTTTTCTTTTCCCACATTCTCAAAGAGCCATGCCTAGAGCCCAGACAACGAACATGCAGAAACTCATTGAACTCCTCTTAGGGCCAGTAGAGCAGATAAATTGGAGCCCTGAGTCACATTCTCCAATCAAAAGGAAATCCATTCTGTGGGTCACTTACCATTTTGGTCTGCTGGTAGACTTCACCATAGGGGCCATCCCATCTCTATAAAGACTTTTAGTTTTGCTGAAGTTAACAATGTTGAAAATGACTCTCTGAGAAAGAAAGAGGGAAAAGTTAACAGAAGACTGTGCTATTCAGGTTGCCCCTTTCTGGTAATTAGAACTGGAAGTAAAAAGCAGGGTTAAGGGAAACCATATGGACTAGCTACCAACATAGTGAGAATAAATGATATTCACAGAAATTCAGTGTTTCTGCTAGCTTAGCATAGTAATCAAGAACACAGACTCTGGAATCTGGAAGGCTTAGTTTTAATCTCACTCTACCACTCTTAGTCTGTGACCTTGCCAAGCTACTAAATCTTTCTTTGCCTCAGTTTCCTCATCTGAAAAATTGCGATAATAATGGTACCTAGGGTTACTGATGAGAAATGATTTAATGTACAATGCTTGGAGCTTTGCTTGGTACATAGTGAATGCTATATAAGTTTTAGTTATTTTATTAATTGTGCCTTTTCTCTAGGCTCACCTAGAATTTCCATGGAAATTAATAATATCATTATAATAACTGTGGTGCATTTGAAATTCAACAAAACTGATAATAACTTAGTGAAAAATTGAAATAAAAAAAAAAGAAAAATTGAAATGAAAAACTTATATAGCTGCTTCGACTACAGCTACAGAATATATGTTTTCTCCCTTTTTGTTATCTTCTGCCAGGGGCCAGGAGTACTGGGCTCAATCCTAATCTTTAGTATCAGTTTATAGGAGCACAGACACATAGGTGAGTTCCTTCCCTCCCTGGGTCTCACCTTTACAATGGGGGTGTGGAATGTTTTAGATGACTAAAACCCTTCCAAAAGTGCAGTAGACTTAAAAGAAATCAAGTCTTTGTTTTAGTAAAGTACTTTATCACAAGTGAGGAAGACAGATGGGGAAAGGAAAGATAATTGGGGTTAAAAGACATTAAATGACCACTGAAACAGTCCAAAGGAAAAAGGATGAGGATCAGGGCAAGAGCAGCCTGAATAGTTAGAGAAAATGAAAGGCTTTCACAAGGTTACCATAGGCTGGCCTTTCTGTCCAAAGGCAGTGAAAAACAGAAGCATCAAAATTCATGTATTAATTCACTGAATAAATATTTATTGTGTGAAGTATTAATGTCAAGTGCCAGAAATTGTATACACTTAAATTTTTTTTAATATTCTCCTATAATTATAGTAAAATATAAACATCTTCATTATACAGATGTGGAAACTGAGGTTCAGTGATGTTAATTAACCTGTCTTAAGGTGTGCAATTAACAGATGGAGAACTGATATCTAAACTCAAGGAATAAAAGAGTTAAGACAGCCAAGATCTCTAAGTTACTCACTAAGGTTCCAATTTCATAACTCCAATCAAGTCTGTTTTCCAAAATTAGGGCAAAAATAAATATAAATATAGTGGGCAATTTTTGAAGCCTTTAAAACTTTTTTTCCTTTAAAAATAGAATACCAAAACCATTTCCTCTGGATTCATATTTGGGACTACCATAAAATGCTTTGTTCTATGCAATAAGGTCTTAGGAATAACTCATGTTTTCCTTTCTCCTCTGAGACCTAGCCATTGACCCGCTCTCTAGGCATTTCAGTTTCTGACCTCTTTTCTGTCATTACGTTAAGTCATCAAGAATGTCCAAAGCTATTCCATTATTAATAAACCAGACCTGCCTGTTGTCAGTTCAATTATTTCTCCTAGGGTCTTGGCTACTGTTTGATTTAAGAAAATCACTATCAAGGGGGACAAAGGGCCTTTGAACCTCACAGGGCTTAATCCCCCTTTTTACTTCTGAAATTCCAGATGTCAGATCCATTTCCAATGAACCTGGGAGCCATGATGTACTTTTAGGATCTAGACTAATGCTAAATGCAAGAGGAGATCTAATACAGAAAGAATGTGTATATATGAAGCTGGAATAAAAAAAATGAAAAAGTGGAATATTTATTGATCATTAATATCCTACTACTTGCCAAAAACTTTTCCCCAGATATATAAAATATACTATATTATTTAGCTTCTCTATTCACAGAATTGTTGATTTTAGACTAACTTAAGACATGAGGAAATTGAGTCTAATAAAGGGTAATTACACCCCCACCCCCAGATCCCAGAACTATTAATTGGTAGAGCTAGAACTTAAATCCTAAGTGTCTGGACAGTAAATATACTTTCTCTACGATACCAAACACAGAAAGAAAACAATCTTTCTTTCTTTCTTTTTGGCTGCATATCTTGTAGGATCTTAGCTTCCCAACCAGGAATCCAACTCGGGTCCCGGCAATGAAAATGCCAAGTCCTCACCACTGGACCACCCGGGAATTTGTGAACACATTCTTTTATGATTCTTCACCCATGCATTTTTTTAATTTATTTTTTTAAACATTTTCATTTTGTATTGGGGTTTAGTTGATCAACAAATAATGCCATGATAGTTTCGGGTGAATAGCAAAGGAACTCAGCCATACATATACATGTATCCATTTCTACCCAAACTCCCCTCCTATTTAGGCTGCCACATAACATTGAGCAGAGTTCACTGTGCTATACAGTAGGG
>NW_011494605.1:2416950-2427701 GCF_000754665.1 Bison bison bison
GTACATGTCCATCCGAAACTCCATAACTATTTCTTTCCCTTGGCAACCATAAAATCGTTCTCTAAGTCTGGGGGTCATTTTCTGTTGTGCAAGTTCATCATTTCTTTTTAGATCCCACATAAAAGGGATGTCATACAGTATTTTTCCTTCCCTATCTGACTTACTTCACTCAGTATGACACTCTCTAAGTCCATCCATGTTGCTGCAAATGGCATTATTTTGTTCTTTTTAATGGCTGAGTAATATTCCACCGTATATATGTACCACATCTTCTTTAGCCTTTCCTCTGTCGAAGGACATTTAGGTGGCTTCCATGTCTTCGATCTTGTAAACAGTGGTGCAATGAACTTTGGGATGCCTGTATCCTTTCCTGGTTTTTTTTGTTTTTGTTTTTGTTTTTTTTCAGATAAATGCCCAGGAGTGGGATTGTAAGGTCATATGGTAGCTCTATTTTGAGTTTTTAAAAAAAAAAAAAAAAACTATAGTAGTCACTGTACCAATTTACATTCCTACCAACAGTGTTGGAGAGTTCTCTTCTCATCACACCCTCTCCAGCCTTTATGGTTTGTGGATTTTTTAAATCATAGACTTTCTGAGTGGTGTGAGATGGTATCTCATTGTAGTTTTGATTTCCATTTCTCTAATAATTAGTGATGTTGAATATCTTTTCATGTGTCTCTTGTCCATTTGTATATCTTCCTTGAAGAAATGTCTATTTAGGTAGATGTTCTGCTTGTTTTTTCATTGAGTTATTTGTTTTGATGCTGTTAAGCATCATAAGCAGTTTGTAAATTTTGGAGACTAATCTCTTGCTGGTCACATCATTTGCAAATATTTTCTTCCAATCTACGGTTGTCTTTCTGTTTTGTTTATTCTTTCCTTTAGTGTGAAAAATCTTTTGAGTTTAAGTAAGTCCCATTTGTTTATTTTTGTTTTTATTTCCATTATTCTGAGAGATGGATCAAAAATTACTACAATTTATGTCAGAGAGTATTCTGCCTATGTTTTCCTCTAGGAGTGTTATGGTGTCCAGTCTCACAGTCTTTAATCAATTTTGAAATTATTTTTGTGTATCCTACTTGTTAATCTTTGAAAATGTTTTGTAGATTATTTAGCAAGGCAGCATGTGGTTGTGAGAATCAAAGGTATTTGGAAGCAAGCAGTGCAGGAAATCTTGGCTTCCGTATTTTCTAGTTATTTGGAAGTTATTTACTCAAAATACATAGGACAAAACTACATCTATGAGGTAATGGTAACAGTAACAACTATAATAATAACTAACAACTTCTGAGACTTTCTATGCACCTAATTCTAAGCTGTGCATGCTAAGTCATGCTAAATCGCTTCAGTTGTGTCTGACTCTGTGCGACCCTATGGACTACAGCCTGCCAGTCTCTGTTCATGGGATTCTCCAGGCAAGAATACTGGAGTGGGTTGCCATGCCCTTCTCCAGGGGATCTTCCTGACCCAGAGATCGAATCTCCATCTCTTACATCTAACTACATTGGCAGGTAGGTTCTTTACCATTAGCACCAAAATCACCTGGACAGTTTTTAAGTTACTAGAGATGCATGGACCTGATCTTATGTACCTCATCCTAAGCTTCCCTGGTAGCTCAGTTGGTAAAGAGTCTGCTTGCAATGTGGGTGACCTGGGTTTGATCCCTGGGTTGGGAAGATCCCCTGGAGAAGGAAATTGCAACCCAATCAATAATTCTTGCTTGGAGAATTCCATGGACAGAGGAGACTTGTGGGCTACAGTCCATGGGGTCACAAAGAGTTGGACACAATTGAGTGACTAACTTTCACTTCCACTTTTTATCCTAAGCTGATATCTGATGTATTAACTCACTTGTTTTGAGGATAATGAATTTTTTCAGACAGGGACAATTTATTACCTCTTTAGGGTGAGGCAAGTGGTATCAAGAATAAGCAACTTAAAATTACATAGCTAGTTTGTAGTAGAGTTAGAATTTGAACCAAGTCCATTGACTCAAGAGAATAAGGTCTTGGACTTTCCAGATAGATATATCTGAGATTGAAACCTAGTTCCTCACTGGTTTTGTGAACTTGGGCAAGATAATTACTCATTTTTGATACTATTTTAAAAATCAATCAGGGATTGAGATGATAATACCATTTTAACAAAGTTGTTGTAAGAATCTGTGAGATTATATAAGTAACCAACTGGCACATTATATCTAGATAAGAATAAGAATTCGATATTTATTGGACTTCTCCCCTTATCTGCAACAAAACTAGATCTTTCAGTTTTTTACAGCTTCCTTCCTTCTCTCTTTCCTTCGTTTTTTCCCCAATCCTTCCTTTCATTACTTCTCCATTATTTATTTTTCTATATTAAAAGATTTAACCCAGGCTTCTTGTTTTAGTAATAGGATGCTCTAAATTGAAGCTTTGTAAATGGTGACCTGTAGCACGAGCTCTCAAGGTAGTCTTGTGTGAGGCTTGGAGCTCTGCCCATCATGACTAAGGGGCTCATGGTGCTACGGAGGAATACAAGAACTCCACTTCAGGTATAAGCCAAGGAGTGGTGCAGTGTTGCTGAGGGTATAGTAAGGAGCCTGCATGCAGTCCCAGACAGTGGCTTTAATCTTTTTCTTCCCATATATCCAATACTTTTGCCCAATCAAGAGTAAATTTTTCACTTAATGGTGTCCAAGCTGTCCCAAGGACTATTCTAAATAGGCCTGAATATTCTACAAATTAGAGAGTCATAATTATTTTAAAACATTTAATTACCTTTTTATTGCTTAGTAGCTAAGTCGTGCCCAACTTATTGCATGGGCTGCTGCCCACCAAGCTCCTCTGTCCATGGAATTCTCCAGGCAAGAATACTGGAGTGGGTTGCCAGTCCCTTCTCCAGGAGATCCTCCCAAGCCAGGGATGGAATTCAAGTCTCCTGCATTGCAGGCAGATTCTTTATCACTCAGCCACCAAGAAAGCCTTAAATCAGTATAATATTGAAAGTCTGATTAGATTTTAATATCATTTGATTTTTATAAGAAATTTCAATATTGCAATTATAAATGAAAAAAGGAAAACTATTAGATACTCTAATATAATTTCACATGGTTTATATATTTGAACAGTTTAAAATTTTTATCACTTTATTGTGGGAACAGTTTCTTATTAATGTTTATTAAGACTGCATAGATCATTGAAAAGTCTTGATCAGGAATTTCATATATTCATTTCAGAAATCAAAACCTCATACAAAAATAGAAAGTTCAATGGACAAAAGCTAAAGTATTTCAATAAGAAAGCTGTGGTATATATACACAATGGAATATTACTCAGCCATTAACAAGAATACATTTGAATCAGTTCTAATGAGGTAGATGAAACTGGAGCCGATTATACAGAGTGAAGTAAGCCAGAAGGAAAAACGCCAATATAGTATACTAACGCATATATAAGGAATTTAGAAAGATGGTAACAATAACCCTGTATGTGAGACAGCAAAAGAGACACAGATGTATAAAACAGTCTTTTGGACTCTGTGGGAGAGGGAGGGGGGGATGATTTGGGAGAATGGCATTGAAACATGTATAATATCATATAAGAAATGAATCGCCAGTCCAGGTTCGATGCAGGATACAGGATGCTTGGGGCTGGTGCACTGGGATGACCCAGAGGGATGGTATGGGGAGGGAGGTGGGAGGGGTGTTCAGGATTAGGAACACGTGTACATCTGTGGCGGATTCATGTTGATGTATGGCAAAAGCAATACAATATTGTAAAGTAAAAATAAAATAAAATAAAAAATAGAGTGACTAAACAATGAGGTCATACTGTACATCACAGGGAACCATATCTAATCTCCTGAGATAAACCATAATGGGAAAAGAATATATATGTATATAACTGAGTCACTTTGTACAGGAGAAATTAGCACAACATTGTAAATCAACTATACTTCAGTTAAATAAATAAATGAAATGTCCATGTCCTAATCCCTAAAAAAAAAAAAAAAAAATTAGCATTTGATATCCTTTGTGTAGTTTTTTTGTTTTACTTTAAAATTTTGTGTTAATTTTTTTAAATCAAGCTTCATATGGTCATCCTCTAAACATTCCCAGGTATTACAACATTCTGCATCGGTATCATCTTCCCTATATGTTTAAGTGTTATTTTCTCTGTATGCCTGAAACTGAAAGCAGTTGGAGAATACAGCTCTGGATAACCTTCCACAAACTGCCAGAAACTACAGGATATTTAAGAACATTATTTACATGAAGAGCTCCTAATAAATAAAAAGAAATCCACAGATGCTAGAAAAATAGATGTATAGAAGGCAGATTATTGGTCTTGGTATCTAAGAACTTAGATTTTTTAAAATCTATGCAAGGATAATAAATGAGGCCGTGAATCTGTTTGAGGAAGACTATCTGACATGAGTGAAAGTGAAAGTGAAGTCACTCAGTTGTGTCTGACTCTTTGCGACCCCATGGACTGAAGCCTGCCAAACTCCTCCACCCATGGGATTTTCCAGGCAAGAATACTGGAGTGGGTCGCCACTGGTCTCCCGCAAAGCAGGCAGACTCTTTACTGTCTGAGCCAGCAGGGAAGCCTTCCTGAGATGGGAAGCATCTGACATGAGATGCTTTCACAAATATAGGATTCTCAAAATGATATAGTATTAGTGGAATTGTGGTCTAGAAAGAAATCATTCGCTAACAATGGGAGATGACAAAGATACATGTGTATCTATTCCTAGATCTGGGGGTAGAAAATAATTTTAAAACATGGGCCAGAACACTTTTAGGTTTCAGTTTGAATTTACACCACCTGCTTAAGAATTGGGGCTTCCCCAGTGACTGGATTCAGTGGTAAAATATCCACCTGCCAAGCAGGAGATGCAGGAGTTGCAAGTTTGATCCCTGAATCAGGAAGATCCCCTGGAGAAGGAAATGGCAACCCATTCCAGTAGTCTTGCCTGAAAAATCCCATGGACAGGGGAACCTGAAGGCTACAGTCCAGTGGTGTTGCAAAGAGTCCAGCACAACTGAGCATGTATGCACGCTTAAGAATCCAGGCCAAGCATTTACAATAAATTTCGTTACAGGGCTTCCCTGATATCTCAGTTGGTAAAGAATCCACCTGCAATGCAGGAGACCCTGGTTGGATTCCTGAGTCGGGAAGATCTGCTGGAGAAGGGAAAGGCTATCCATGTCAATATTCTGGCCTGGAGAATTCCATGGACTGTATAGTTCATGGGGTTGCAAAGAGTCAGACAGGACTGAGCAACTTTCACTTTCACTTCATTACAGGAAGACATCCCTGGAGCACCTGGTTCAAGCAATAAAAAAATACTTTTAATTTGGATGCACACATTTCAGCCTAGGCACAGAGAATTTCCATAATGAAGCCCTAAAAAGGTCAAACTTTCACATACATTTATAAAACATAAAAAAATCCACACTAAAAGTGAGAACCAGTCAGAGAAATAGACAACTGACTTAGAAAACAAAGAATACTAATCATAAAACTATCTGGTGAACTATAGAGAAAGTACTTTTAAGTGATTAAAAAATTAAAGAATGTTCAAATACATGAGAACAGAACAAAACACAGTGTTTTTTTTTTAATGCCAGAAATAGTCTAGAAAAATTATAAAGTATTTTTAGAAATTATAAGAGATAAAAAATTCAGTAGCCTGGTTAAGGGGCAGAATGGATAAAATTTTCAAAATTCAACAGCGAGATTTAACAAGATAGAAAATATGAAAAGAGACACAGAAGAAATAAACAAAAATATGTATCTGATAAGAGTTCTAAAAAGAGAGACAAGAGAAACTGGGAGAGGCAAAATCCACAGAGAAAAGACTGAATATATTCGAGAAGTGATGAAAGACAGGAATATTCAGATTTAGGAATCACAAGTCCATCCAAAGTAAGATTTTTTTAAATCTAGATATAGACTCATCATAGTGAAACTATTGAATACAAAACACCAAAAATGAAGAGCATGTTTTCAAAACTAATAAAAGAAAATAAAAACTACGTACAAAGGAACAGAAGTTAAACTTAAGCAAATTAATACCAGCAACATGAGAAACCAGAAAATAATGGAATAACATCACCCAAGAAAAAGGGTATAATAAATTTTCATACAAAGCCTAAGAAGTTTAGCAATTTCAGATTTCGGTGAAGGAGCTACTAAAAGACGAATTTCAGAAGAAGAAATTGACCACAAAAGGTAATGATGGCAAGAAGCAACAATGGGCAGAGAAACAAGTAAATATAAATAATAACTGACTAAAACTATAACAATATTAATTTTTAGAGCTGTTAAAAATTTTGCCCAAAACACGGGTTAGTAAAGCAGATGGTGGTGAAATGGAGAGAGGCAAAATCAGAGTTAAAGCATTATAAGGTCTTTCTATGATTCCAAAGGAGGATAGGGAAGCCAATTAACTTAATGAAAGTGAAAGTGTCAGTCACTCAGTCCTGTGTCTGACTCTCTGAGACCCCATGGACTGTAGCACATCAGGTTTCTCTGTCCATGGATTTTCCAGACAAGAATATTGGAATGGGTAGTCATTACCTTCTCCAAGGGATCTTCCTGACCCAGGGATTAAACAGAGGTCTCCAGCATTGCAGGCAGATTTTTTATGGTCTGAACCACCAGGGAAACCCTATTTAACTTAATTGCCATAAACAAGAATGTGACAATCAAGAATAGTCACTATAATAATAGAAACAGGATTAGTAAATTCCAAATGAGTAAAAAAAAAAAAGAGAGAGAGAGAGAATAAAGAAAGGATGACAAATATAATAGAAGATATTATAGGGAATAAAAAGAAAAGAGAAACATTATTGAAAACTCAAAATGACAGTAAAAATAATTCTAAATATCTATAATCATAGATATTGAAAACTGACAAATTTATTTGTTAAAAAACTGATTAGAAAAATCTACACTTATCATCTTTCCCAGAGACAAGCATAAGAAATAATGGCACAAAATTTTGAAATTGAAAATCTAGAAAAAGATATAAAAGATATAATATGAAAACACTAAAGGAAAGTTGTTTGAGTTATGGCAGTATCAGATATTGATTTTTCCTCAAAACATATTGAGGAAAAATGTAAAATTAAGGATATAATCACCATATAAAAGCAAATATTCTACATGAAGATCAACTTTAAATTTGTATGCACCTAATAAGAGTATACACGACTGAGTGACTGAACTGAACTGAACTGAACTGAAAAAGAGCATAAAATATATAAAGCAAAAAATTGACAACACCACAAGTAAAAACTGACTGGGCCACAATGATTAATCTCAGTAATTGATACTGTAAACAACCAAAAATTCTGAAGGCTATAGAAAACCAAAAACTTCCAATTTGATAAGCTCCAGCTTCCCTGGTGGCTCAGATGGTAAAGAATCTGCCTGAAATGTGGAAGAATAGGGTTAAATTCCTGGGTCAGGAAGATCCCCTTGGAGAAGGAAATGGCAACCCACTCCAGTATTCTTGCCTGGAAAATTTCATGGACAGAGGAGCCTGGCTGGCTACAGTCTAAGGAGTTGCAAAGAGCTGGGCACGACTGAGCAACTAATACTGAAAGATCACTTATTAAAATCTATAAAACTTTCCACATACACAATTAGGGAATAAAGTTTTTTTTCAAGTAATAAGAGAGATTTGTAAAAGATTAAGTACGTACATATTGTCACAAAACAAATCTCAACAAATATCAAAGAATTCATATTCTTCTAATCACAACTTCCCACTATCCAGTCATAAAATTATAAATCTGGTACAAAAAAAGTTGACCCAAAACTCTCAAACATTTTGAAATTTTTATATACTCTTCTTAATTTTTATGTATCAAAGAAGAAATAATGAGGGAAAGTACAAAGTATTTAAAATTGGATGATTGATTCAGCACTATATAGCAAAGCAATGTCACACAGAAAAAAATATATACAGAGAAATTAAATTTTAGCCCTATGTGTCTATACTAGAAAGGAAGATAGAAAAAGAGAGTGCCAAGTACTTAACTTAAAAAGTTAAGAAACAAACAGAAAATAATTCATACCAAAGAATCTCAGAAATGGAAAACACTGGAAGTACTTGGGATGCAAGTCTGAGCTTGGTTCATAGTCCTTGTAAAGAAAAATTAACTCCCAAATTCCTTCCCTCACATCAACACCCAAGTGACTCTTCATCCATCATGACAGGAAACTAGAGGCTTATTCTCTGGAGAGGTGGAAGGGATTCCAGATTCAAATTCCAGAATACTGACAGTCAAGCTTATCTCTATAGACAGTAGCTTAAAATATATATATTCTGTGGGAAAATCAACTCAATCAAAGATAAAGGATATACAAATATTAGCATGGGAGACTTCCCCAAGGAAATAGATCAACATAGTCCAAACATGTATTTAGAACCTCTATTTCAAAGTTTAATGGCA
Source organism: Bison bison bison (assembly GCF_000754665.1). Lineage (NCBI taxonomy): Eukaryota > Metazoa > Chordata > Mammalia > Artiodactyla > Bovidae > Bison > Bison bison. The sequence continues at coordinate 2,425,400 of NW_011494605.1, forward strand.
ATCTTTTATTGATGAAACACATCAATAAAGAGACCAAAGCAGCCAAGTGAAGGTATGATGGGGGTTGGGGAGGGGGGGACAGAAATGATTTGCAACAGGTGCATTAAATACCAATTTAACAGAAAAAGAAGAAATAATTATTAGCAAAAGGCCAGAGGCAGGTGGAATTGTTGCAGAACAGAAAAATTTAATCATATACCACAAGACTCATCTGAATTAATAGTTGGAAGTGAAAGCTCAGTCGTGTCTAACTCTTTGCAACCCCATGTACTATAGACTACCACGCTCCTCTGTCCATGGGGTTTTCTAGGCAAAAGTACTGGACTGGGTTGCCATTTCCTTCTCCAGAGGATCTTCCTAACCCAGGGATTGAACCCAGGTCTCCTGCATTGTAGGCAGACGCTTTACCATCTGAGCCACCAGGGAAGTCCTAGTTACCTATTGACAATAAAAGATTGAATATTATTTTAACCAAAAGATGACATAAATATGTGGAGGAGGAGAAGTGCTTAAATTTTGTAGCAGAACTGTTAAAGGATGAAAACACCATCTCATAATACAAAGTAGGTAAACACTACTGAAAACTAAGATGACTAGAGAATAGATGTATAGAAGTTTTATTTAGAAATACAGAAGTAATACCAGAAGAAACAATGATACACCACATTAACAAATTGAAAGATAAAAACCATATGATTATCTCAATAGATGCAGAGAAAGCCTTTGACAAAATTCAACATCCATTTATGATAAAAACCCTCCAGAAAGCAGGCATAGAAGGAACATACCTCAACATTATAAAAGCCATATATGATAAACCCACAGCAAACATTATCCTCAATGGTGAAAAATTGAAAGCATTTCCCCTAAAGTCAGGAACAAGGGTGCCCACTCTGACCACTACTATTCAACATAGTTTTGGATGTTTTAGCCACAGTAATCAGAGAAGAAAACGAAATAAAAGGAATCCAAATTGGAAAAGAAGAAGTAAAACTCTCAGTGTTTGCAGAGGACATGATCCTCTACGTAGAAAACCCTAAAGACTCCACCAGAAAATTACTAGAGCTAATCAGTGAATATAGTAAAGTTGCAGGATATAAAATTAACACACAGAAATCCCTTGCATTCCTACACACTACCAATGAGAAAACAGAAAGAGAAATTAAGGAAAAATTCCATTCACCATTGCAAAGAAAAGAATAATATACTTAGGAATAAATCTACCTAAAGAAACAAAAGACCTATATATAGAAAACTATAAAACATTGATGAAAGAAATCAAAGATGACACAAATAGATGGAGAAATATAACATGTTCATGGATCAGAAGAATAAATATAGTGAAAACGAGTATACTACCCAAAGCAATCTACAGATTAAATGAAATCCCTATGAAGTTACCAACAGTATTTTTCAGAGAACTAGAACAAATAATTTCACAATTTGTATGGAAATACAAAAAACCTTGAATAGCCAAAGCAATCTTGAGAAAGAAGAATGGAACTGGAGGAATCAACCTGCCTGACTTCAGTCTCTACTACAAAGCCACAGTCATCAAGACAGTATGGTACTGGCACAAAGACAGAAACATAGATCAATGGAACAAAATAGAAAGCCCAGAGATAAATCCACACACCTCTGGACACCTTATCTTTGACAAGGGAGGCAAGAATATACAATGGAGTAAAGACAATCTCTTTAACAAGTGGTGATGGGGAAACTGGTCAACCATTTGTAAAAGAATAAAACTAGAACATTTTCTAACACCATACACAAAAATAAACTCAAAATGGATCAAAGATCTAAATGTAAGACCAGAAACTATAAAACTCTTAGAGGAGAACATAGGCAAAACACTCTCTGATGTAAATCATAGCAGGATTCTATATGACCCACCTCTCAGAGTAATGGAAATAAAAGAAAAATAAACAAATGGGACCTAATTAAACTTAAAAGCTTTTGCACAATAAGGGAAACTATAAGCAAGGTGAAAGGACAACCTTCAGAATGGGAGAGAATAATAGCAAATGAAGCAACTGACAAAGAATTAATCTCAAAAATATACAAGCAACTCCTGCAGCTCAGTTCCAGAAAAATTAGTGACCCAATCAAAAAATAGGCCAAAGAACTAAACAGACATTTCTTCAAATAAGACATACAGATGGCTAACAAACACCTGAAAAGATAGTCAACATCACTTATTATCAGAGAAATGCAAATCAAAACCACAGTGAGGTACCATCTCACACTGGTCAGAATGGCTGCTATCAAAAAGTCTACAAACAATAAAAACTGGAGAGGG
>NW_011494605.1:2427801-2429683 GCF_000754665.1 Bison bison bison
CTCTGTGCAACCCCATAGACGGCAGCCCACCAGGCTCCCCCATCCCTGGGATTCTCCAGGCAAGAACACTGGAGTGGGTTGCCATTTCCTTCTCCAATGCGTGAAAGTGAAAAGTGAAAGTGAAGTCGCTCAGTCGTGTCAGACTCTAAGGGACCCCATGGACTGCAGCCTACTAGGCTCCTCCGCCCAGGGGATTTATAGATGACATTATTACCTATATATATATTAATAAAATAAAAGAGAAGCTAAAGGAAACCTTTAGGATAAACAGAGATTCTAAGAAGGTTAGGATTCAAGAACAACATACAAATTTCAACTAAGAACCTATAAAACAATGTATTGATAATCAAGAAAAATATAGAAAAGTACAATTTATTCATATTAGGAATATAAAAGGAAACAACTACAAATGCTAAAAAGACAACAACAAATATTATAATAAAAAGACATTTTCCAAAGAACTTCAACAATTAGAGGGCAAATTCCTACAAAACGATATTTGAAAAAATATATTAAAAAAAACCCAAAATACTAATTCATAAAGATGCATATACTCCAATGTTCATAGCAGCATTATTTACAATTGCCAAGGCATGGAAGCAACCTAGCTGTTCATCAACAGATGAATGGATAAAGAAAACGTGATATATTTATATATACACACATACACACATGTACAATGGAGTACTACTCAGCCATAAGGAGTGAAATGTTGCCTTTTGCAGTAAATGGATAGACCTGAAGGCATTATGCTAAGTGAAATAACTCAGACAAAGAAAAATACTATATAATATCACTTATATGTGGAATCTAAAAAATACAACAAATTAGTGAATACTAAAAGAATCAGACTCATGGATAAACAGCAGTGGTGCCCAACCTTTTTAGTACCAGGGACGGTACTAATTTGGAAGACAATTTTTCTATGAACCACGTTGGGTGGGACTTGGAGATGGTTTCAGGATGATTCAAGTGCATTACATTTATTATGTACTTTATTTCTATTATTATTACATTGCAATAATGCAGTAATGCGAACAAGGGGGAATGGCTATAAATAACAGGTAAAGCTTCATTCACTTGCTTGCCAATCACCTCCTGCTGTGCAGCCTGGGTTCCTAACAGGCCACTGATCAATACTAGTTCATGACCTGGGGTTGGGGATCTCTGATATAGAGAACAAACTAGAGGTTTCTTACCAGTGGGAGCGGGGGAGGAACAATTTGGGGGTGGGAGAGTGATAAAGGAGGTATAAAGTACTGGGTATAAGATAGGCTATAAGAATGCCTTATACAAAACAGAGAATAGAGCCAAAATTTTATAATAACTATAAGTAGACTGTAACCTTTAAAAATTGTATAAATTAAAAAAAAATCAATAGGAATTCAGATGGTAAAAAAATAGCAAAGGCAGCCTTATCAGATAAGAAGATTTACTATAAAGTTCAGTTTAGTTCAGTTCAGTCACTCAGTCGTGTCCGACTCTTTTCGACCCCATGAATTGCAGCATGCCAGGCCTCCCTGTCCATCATCATCTCCCGGAATTGACTCAAACTCACGTCCATCGAGATGGTGATGCTATCCAACCATCTCATCCTCTGTCATCCCCTTCTCTTCCTGCCCCCAATCCCTCCCAGCATCAGAGTCTTTTCCAATGAGTCAACTCTTTGCATGAGGTGGCCAAAGTACTGGAGTTTCAGCTTTAGCATCATTCCTTCCAAAGAACACCCAGGACCGATCTCCTTTAGAATGGACTGGTTGGATCTTCTTGCAGTCCAAGGGACTTTCAAGAGTCTTCTCCAACACCACAGTTCAGAAGCATCAATTCTTTGGTGCTCAGCTTTCTTTACAGTCCAACTCTCACATCCATACATGACCACTGG
>NW_011494605.1:2429783-2431996 GCF_000754665.1 Bison bison bison
ATAGTCAACATCACTTATTATCAGAGAAATGCAAATCAAAACCACAGTGAGGTACCATCTCACACTGGTCAGAATGGCTGCTATCAAAAAGTCTACAAACAATAAAAGCTGGAGAGGGTACGGAGAAAAAGGAACCCTCTTACACTATTGGTGGGAATGCAAACTAGTACAGACACTATGGTGAACAATGTGGAGATTCCTTAAAAAATTGGAAATAGAACTGTCATATGACCCAACAATCCCACTGCTGGGCATACACACTGAGGAAACCAGAATTGAAAGAGACACGTGTACCCCAATGTTCATTGCAGCACTGTTTACAATAGCCAGGACATGGAAGCAACCTAGATGTCCACCGGCAGATGAATGGATAAGAAAGTTGTGATATATATACACAATATTATATTACTCAGCTGTTAAAAAGAATGCATTTGAATCAGTTCAAATAAGGTGGATGAAACTGCAGCCTATTATACAGAGCTAAGTAAGTCAGAAAGAAAAACACCAATACAGTATTTTAATACATATATATGGAATTTAGAAAGATGGTAACGACGACCCTGTATGAGAGAGAGCAAAAGAGACTCAAATGTAAAGAACAGACTTTTTGGACTCTGTGGGAGAAGGCGAGGGTGGGATGATTAGAGAGAATAGCATTGAAACATGTATATTACCATATGTGAAATACATCACCAGTCCAGGTTCAACGCATAAGACAGTGTGCTCAGGGCCTGTGCACTGGGATGACCCTGAGGGATGGAATGGGGAGGGAGGTGGGAGGGAGGGTCAGGATGGGGAACACAATGTATGTGTACACCCATGGCTGATTCATGTGAATGTATGGCAAAAATCACCACAATATTGTAAAGTAATTAGCTTCCAATTAAAATAAATTAAAAAAAAATTTTAATTAGCAAAAAAAAAAAAGAAACAACAATAAGAAATATGACTGCCTCAAGACCAGGAGAGCAAGAACCAAATTCTGCCTGCTGTCTGTTTTTGGGGAAAAAAAAAAAAAAAAACTACCCATGTTTATTCACTGTGAATGTGAGTGTGTGTGTGTGCGTGTATGCTCAGTTGTGTCCAATCCTTTGTCACACCATGGACTTTGGTCCACAAGGCTCTCTGGAATTTTCCAGGCAAGAATACTGAAGTGGGTTGTCATTGTCTATTCTGGGGGATCTTCCCGACCTAGGGATTGAACCTGTGTCTCTTGCGTCTCTTGCATTGATAGGTAGATTATTTACCACTGTGTCACCTGAGGTGTTGTCTGGTTGCTTTTGCCACATAATGGCACACAGAATAAGCAAAGACATTAAGTAGTTGTGACAGAGACCTCTTGGCCCATAAAGCCTAAATTATTTACTACTTTGTTATTTACAGAATTTTGCTGATTCTTGCTTGAGTAAGCAGGAATCAAAACCTGCGGCAAAAGTAAAGGAATATTTTCTTTTTGGCCTTTTCTGTAGAATTTCACTTTTAAAATTACATACATGTATTTTATTTTCATAAATATTAAAGTAAAATTTTAAAAAGATATAAAGCTACCCAATTAATTTTTATGAGGCTATTATAAACTTGAAGCAAAATACAGGTAAGGACAACTGGAAAATGAAAAGTTGTAGCTGTATGTCAGTTATAAATACTGAGTGAAAAAATCTAAATAAAATATGAATTCAAATCCAGCAGTAAATTTATACACACACACACACACACACATTACCGCAATACAAAGTAAAATGAACCCTAGGAATGGAAGAATGATTACATATTAAAAAGAGATATAATTATGTAACATCATGTTAATAAATTGAGACATATTAAGTTATCAATGAATCAATAAAAATATCTAATAAAATTCAACATTCATTCAAAAAAGCTTTAAAAAAAAGTCTTTGAAAACTCTAAATAAAAGACAATTTCCTTTATTTTACACAGAGTTATCTATTAATTTATAGCAATCCTACTAAATGGTGAAATACGAGAAATATTCCTTTTAAAGTCAGGAAACAGAAAGGATGCTGCTACTGTTGCTTCTATTCAACATGATCTTGAAAGTTCTAGTGCAATAAAATTAGAAAAAGTAGTAAAAAATGAGAATTAAAAAGGAAACATTATTCATGCTGCTGCTAAGTCACTTCAGTCGTGTCCGACTCTGTGCAACCCCATAGACGGCAGCCCACCAGGCTCCCCCATCCCTGGGATTCTCCAGG
>NW_011494605.1:2432096-2436632 GCF_000754665.1 Bison bison bison
GACCTGCATATAGGTTTCTCAAGAAGCAAGTCAGGGTGTCTGGTATTCCCATCTCTTTCAGAATTTTCCACAGTTTATTGTGATCCACACAGTCAAAGGCTTTGGTATAGTCAATAAAGCAGAAATAGGTGTTTTTCTGGAACTCTCTTGCTTTTTTGATGATCCAGTGGATGTTGGCAATTTGGTCTCTGATTCCTCTGCCTTTTCTAAAACCAGCTTGAACATCTGGAAGTTCATGGTTCACGTATTGCTGAAGCCTGGCTTGGAGAATTTTGAGCATTACTTTACCAGCGTGTAAATCAATGGATGATCCATTGATCCAATACCATTCATTGATTATTCAACTTTTCAATCTCATCATAATTTTATTGGAGAAGGCAATGGCACCCCACTCCAGTACTCTTGCCTGGAAAATCCCATGAACGGAGGAGCCTGGTAGGCTGCAGTCCATGGGGTCGCTAAGAGTCAGACACGACTGAGTGACTTCATTTTCACTTTTCTCTTTCATGCATTGGAGAAGGAAATGACAACCCACTCCAGTGTTCTTGCCTGGAGAATCCCAGGAACGGTGGAGCCTAGTGGGCTGCCGTTTATGGGGTCACACAGAGTCAAACACGACTGAAGAGACTTAACATAACATAACTTTATAGTCTTTATGGAGATTAAAACAAAGTACTTTACAGTCTTTATGGACATTAAAACAAAGTGACTTAACATTGCTACAGTTCAATAGAGAAAAGACTACATGGGATCAAAGCAGAGGACTTAAGAACAGATTCAGTATACATCAGAGATGACATTGTAGATGAGATTGAAAAGTTGAATAATCAATGAATGGTATTGGATCAATGGATCATCCATACAGAAAAAATATAAAGTGGGATCTCTATCTCATACCAAATACAAAAATAAATTTCAAATGGATTAAGGAAAAAATGTATAAGGTGAAACACAGTATATTATTTTACAGACTAAGGATATGTTAGGACGTTTTAGACAAAACACCAGAAGCATAAGCCCTGAAGGAAAGGATACATATATTTGACTGCTTCACACACAAAAAAATTATTATATGAAAATATACCATAAATAAATGAAAAAAAAAAAACAGTGTTTGAAGAAGTCATGTGTGTAAGGCTTATCATTGAAAAGAATTAATACACAAACCTATAAAGATCCCTTAGAAGTGAAAATTTAAAAGATCAACTATCCAATAGAAAATAGATGAAGGATATAATCAGACATGGCTGCTTGCATGCCTTGGCAATTGTAAATAATGCTGCTATGAACATTTCATCTGTAGGCCAGATGAAACAAATGGCCTACAGATATATGAAGGCATGATCAGCCTACTAGTAACTGAGAAAAAGTTAGTTAACAAAACAACAAAATACATTTCTTACCCTCATACTGGCAAAAAAAAACAGGAAATCCGAAAATACCAAGTGTTGGAAATTTTGTAAAAAACAGTGACTTCTTTTTTAATACCACTGTTAAGCATGCAAAATATAATAGACTCTTTAGAGGGTAACTTGACAATAAAGATAAAGATGTTTATAATCTATGGTCTAGCAATTCCACTTCTATGAGATTTCCTAAGACAATTTTTGCACATTACACAAGGAAATACAGACAATAATGTTCATTGTATTAATAGTACTATTCCTTTACAATAGTAAAACAAACTAAAAACTAAAACTAGTTAACTCAGAATGAGAATGGATAAATTATGATTCACAAGCTGAAATCAAGATTGCAGGGAAAAATACCAAAAACCTCAGATATGTAGATGGTACTACTCTCATGGCAGAGGGTGAAGAGAAACTAAAGAGTCTTTTGATGAGGGTTAAAGAGAAGAGTGAAAAGCTGGCTTAAAACTCAACATTCAAAAAACTAAGATTATGGCATCTGGTCCCATCACTTCATGGGAACTAGATGGAGAAACAGTGGAAACTGGAAGATTTCCTTGGGCTCCAAAATCACTGTGGATGGTGACTGCAGCCATGAAATTAAAGGATGCTTGTTCCTTGGAAGAAAAGCTATGAAAAACCTAGACAGTATATTAAAAAAACAGAGACATCATTTTCCTGAGAAAGGTCTGTATAGTCAAAGCAATGGTTTATCCAGTAGTCATGTAAGAGTAGTCATGTAAGTAGTCATGTGAGAGTTGGACCATAAAGAAGGCTAAGTGACAAAGAACTGATTCTTTTGAACTGTGGTGCTAGAGAAGACTCTTGAGAGTCCCTTGGATTTCAAGGAAATCAAACCAGTCAATCCTAAAGGAAATCAACCCTGAATATTCACTGGAAAGACATGCTGAATCTGAAGCTCCAACACTTTGGCCACCTGATGTGAAGAACTGACTCACTGGAAAAGACCCTGATGCTTGGAAAGATTGAGGGCAAGAGGAGAAGGGGTGATAGAGGATGAGATAGTTGGATGGCACCACGGACTCAATGGACATGAGTTTGAGCAACCTCAGGGAGATAGTGAAGGACAGGAAAGTCTGGTGTGCTACTGTCCATGGGCTCACAAACAGCTAGCTGGACATGACTTAGCAACTGAACAATGACAACAACAAATTATGGTTCATCAATTACTACATGGAATAATACTTATCATCAACAATGAACTAACTAGAGCTACATTTATGAACATGGATAGACACCAAGAACTATGTTTAGTGAAAAAGATAAGCATTATAGAAGGCAAACATATAGCATAATTTAATATAATACATGTACAACAGAAGTACAAAATCATAAGTGGGAATTATACTCATTAATTTCAGGACTGTGGCTACTTCTGGGAGAAAGTAAAGGAAGACGGAAAGCTATAGCCATAATGTTTTATTTATTAAAATCAGCAAAAGAAATAAGAATCTAAAGGATGACCAAATGTTAACATGTGCTTCAATCTTACTGGTGGATCCTTGAGTGTTTTTATATTATCTAACATGTGTTGTTGAGCAATATTTAGCGGGGGATAGCTTTTGTTCTTGGAGAAGGAAATGGCAACCCACTCCGGTACTCTTGCCTGGAAAATCCCATGGACGGAGGAGCCTGGTGGGTTGCCGTCTATGGGGTTACACAGAGTCAGACACGACTGAAGCGACTTAGCAGTAGTAGCAGTCACATATATTTAAAATTTTCCTAATTTAAATTTCATAAGTTTAAATACCTTCACTTCATTAGGCATTTCAGTGTAAAATATGAAGAAGCAGCATATCTTATTTTTTCCAACATCTTATTGAGTCATCTCTTTCTCCTCTAATTTCAGATGTCACTTTTTCCATAAAATAAAATTTTAAATGCTCGGGTTTATTTCTGGACTTCCATTTCTACTTCACTGATTTGTGTGTTTATTTTAGTGACAGGCAGCCATTGTTCTAACAATTGTGGTTTTATGATGTATCTCAGTTTACATCGTGCAAATCTCTAGTCAGTGTTTTCTTTTACCTTTTTATATATGATCACATTCAGTGATTTTTAAAAAATCTTTTATTAGTTATTTTCTTTCACAATATATAATGTTTATGCTTTTTTTTCTTTTACAATGAAATCTATTGCCTTCACAATTGCTTAAAATCTGCCTTATGCTTTTCCTTCTTTCTTTAATAATTTGCAATTCATTCATCCTGGTTTTGTCCTACTAATGATTATAGTTAAATAAAAAATGAATTTGATTCTTTAAGTTAGGCATAAGCAGTTTTCCTATGAGCAATTTCAGTAACTTCTTTTGAGACAACCACTTGACAGTCAGAGAGGTCTATAACACAATGAGGGAAAGCTGGTTTGGCATATGTCTAGCTACATGTTTGATCATGTGTCACCATGTCACCAGGTAAGTGACTTGGGCAGGACTGCACAAGAGTTTAGGGTAAATTTGCCTTGGTGTTATGATGCATCAAAAGGTATATAGGTAACGTGGGGCTGACTTAGGGATAAAACCTAGATCTCTGTTTTTCCAACCAATCAGCTACTTTCCTTCAGAGCCTTATTTCTTGTTTTTATATTACCTAATCTGAGTCAAATCTGATTCCCTTCATCATAGAAAAAACTTGGCATTCCAAGCCTACCCCTCTCATGCAACTCTGACCATGTTTTATTATCTTTATGAGCCTTATTTTACTCATCTGCAAAGAAGAAAATCATACCTGCCTGGTAGAGTTTTTGATAGGATTCACTATAACTGCAAGTCTATGTGGTCAGGAAATAATATAAGACTATACACATATGCTAGAGAAGGCAATGTCAACCCACTCCAGTATTCTTGCCTAGAGAATCCTGTGGACAGAGGAGCCTGGTGGGCTGCCGTCTACAGGGTCCCACAGAGTTGGACGCAACTGAAGTGACTTAGCAGCAGCAGCAGCAGCGGCACACACATATGCATTATATATGCAGTTGTTGTTCAGTTGTTAAGTCATGTCTGACTCTTTGTAACCCCATAAACTGTAGCACGTTCCAGGCTTCTACGTCCATTTTTATCTCCCTGAGTTTGCCCAAACTCATGTCCATTGAGTCTGTCATAGGGTCG
>NW_011494605.1:2436732-2458783 GCF_000754665.1 Bison bison bison
CCCTGAGTTTGCCCAAACTCATGAACATTGAGTCAGTGAGGCCATCCAACCATCTCATCCTCTGTCACCACCCCCTTCTCCTCTTGCCCTCATTTTTTCCTAGCATCAGGGTCTTTTCCAATGAGTTGGCTTTTTGTATCAGGTGGGTTAGTATTAGAGCTTCAGCTTCAGCATCAGTCCTTCCAATGAATATTCAGGGTTGATTTCCTTTAGGATTTACTGGTTTGATCTCTTTGCTGTCCAAGGGACTGTCAAGATTCTTCTTCAACACCGCAGTTCAAAAGCTTCAGTTCTTCAGTGCTCAGCCTTCTTTATGGTCCAATCCTCATGTCCACACACAACTACTGGAAAAACCATAGCTTTGACTATATGGACCTTTGTCAGTAAAGTGATGTCTTTGCTTTTTAAAACACTGTCTAGGTTTTACATAGCCATTCTTCCAAGGAACAAGAATCTTTTAATTTTGTGGCTGCAGTCACTGTCCACACATTGATTTTGGAGCCCAAGAAAATGAAATCTGACACTGTTTCCATGTTTTACCCATCTATTTGGCATAAAGTGATAGGACTGGATGCCATGATCTTAGTTTTTTGAATGTTGAGTTTTAAGCCCACTTTTTCACTCTATTTCACCTTCATCAAGAAGCTATATACATGTGTGTGTGTGTGTGTGTGTGTGTGTGTGTGTGTAAAGGGCAGGTTGCCACTCAAGCACTGGGAAATCCTGGACCTGATATATCAAAACCATAAAGTCTGGCATATAGATAAACACTATGAGAAAAATGAATCCTTATCTATTATATGCTGCTGTTGGGAAGTAACAAGGAACCAACAAAGCTTGTTAATCCGCTGCACCTGTGTCTTGTGAACTAAAAATTGTCAAAATCTTCACACAAATACCGCAGTCTGATAGAGATAATAAAGAAATGGCTTACAGGTTGCACATTAGAAGATTCTTCTCTTTCTCTGAAGGCTTGTGACAAAGCAGCCAAAAGAGGTAGAAGGGAAATGAAGCAAAGCATTCTCATCAAGGGAAGTTTAGCATATCAAACGAGGGCATTAGCAACAAGACAGAAGAAAAATAAGACCTTCCTGGGACGCTCTTTCTTCTCCCTATAACTCAGAATAAATATGCACCAACATACAGACAAAAATAAAATGCCTCTCTTTCCCTCAATCTGACATTATTTCCTACAGAAAGCATTGCTATAAATTTCATTCATTCATTCAATTCATTCATTCACTCATTTAATCTTTCATTTAATATACAATTACAGGACTGTTAATCTTCTATGTGCTCATATTGTAAAAATGAATAACATCCTTTGTCCTTAAAGACTACCTAGCAGGGGAAATAATGTACAACACAGACACACACACTCTCTGCACTCTCTGTCTCTGTCTCTGTCTCTGTCTCTCTCTCTCTCTCACACACACACACACACACACACACACACACAAATAAAATGCTGAGGTAGCATCTGTAGCCAGTCAAGGGGAAGAAAGCTATATCTTCACTGATGAATAAGAACTGACCAGGGAAGAAGGAAGTGTGAAGGCCATTTCAGCTGGAAGGAAAAACAAGAGCAAAGGCTGAGTGGTTTGTGCAATTACAAGCTATTTCCTGTGGCTAGAACAAAGAACCGAGCAACTAACACTTTCACTTTCATGGGCTTCCTGGCAGCTCAGCTGGTAAAGAATCTGCCTGCAATGCAGGAGAACTCAGTTCAGTTTCTGGGTTGAGAAGTTCCCCGGGAGAGAGAATGGGGTCCCATTCCAGTATTCTTGGGCTTCCCTGGTGCCTCACACAGTGAGGAGTCCACTTGCAATGCAGGAGACCTGGATTCGATCCCTGGATTGGGAAGATCTCTTGGAGGAAGGCATGGCAATCCACTCCAGTATTTTTGCCTGGAGAATCCCCATGGACAGAGGTGCCTGGTGGGCTACAGTCCATGGGGTTGCAAAGAGTCGGACACGACTGAGTGACTAAGCACAGCACAGCACAAAACAGAGATTTCTGGGTAAGAGACGAGACTATGGCATTAACAGGAACATGGGCTGTGTTAAGGAGTTTTAACTTTTACTAAAAGCAACATGAAGGGGCTACAGAAGAGTTTTATGTATAGGTGTGAAAGGTTCAGATCTATGTTTTGGAAAGAACACCCCAAATTGACTTCCTATTCTCCAGGATGATGAAAAAGTCAAAAGAATGAATACCTTATCTGGATAGCTCCAATAGGTCAAACTATAATCAACAGGAGAGTAAATCTCTACTTTTACCCACTCCACATTTCACTTGTCTAGAGGTGCTACAGACTTAATAGCACAGGTGACACAACGGTGTGTATACAAATTTTTTATTTATTACATGGGCTACTCATAAGTTATAGGGAAGAAGTCACAGGCTTTCTTCAGTGCCTCTGAAATTCTTAAACAGGAATGCATAGATTTCCATACTTCAGCAAAACCAAAAATCCCTTCTTTTTTTGTTTATTTAGCACCTCTCTTCCTCTCTTAAGGTGAACCCATCACCCTTCCCCCCACCCCCCACCTGGGGTGGTACCATAGTGCTACCCACTTCTTGTTCCTACTAGGTTTGTAATCTACTTGCTTATAATATCATTTTATTATATTATTGGAAATACTTTTGATTCCTGGGTTACTTTGTTTAATGTCACAATTTTTCCTTAATGAGACACTTAGAACTTGTCTATTGTCTTACAGTGCATACAAATCATGTGCAAATGTGCAGAATGATTGCAACATTTTCACAATTCTTTCTCTGTGTGTATGCTGAACTATGATTTTGCTGCTTCTCTCATTAAAAGGTGAGCGTCTTGAATCTGGGGTGACCCAATGTGGCTTTGGCCAGTGGAAATTGATGGAAGTAACAGTATACCACTTCTGAGCCAAGACCTCAAGAAGCCTTCAGAATATGTTCCATGTTCTTTCTTGAAATTCTACCACTAACATTTGATCACATCTAGAATAGGTTGATAGAGAATAAAAAGACCACACTGAAGACAGCCTAGTTGCTCCAACTGAAACCATCATAGACCAGCCTACAGCCAGCTGACTTGCAAACATACAAGAGAACCTAAGTGGCTCAGATGGTAAAGAATCCACCTGTAATGTGGGAAACCTAGACTTGATTGGGAAGATCCTCTGGAGGAGGGCATGGCAACCCCCTCCAATATTCTTGCCTGGAGAATTCCATGGACAGAGGAGTTTGGTGGACTACAGTCCATAGGATTACAAAGAGTTGTGACACAACATGAGTGAGTGCTTAGCTGCTCAGTTGTTTCTGACTCTTTGTGATCCCATAGATTGCAGCCCTCTAGACTCCTCTGCGCATGGGCACAGCAAAGTACAGCCTAACTCAGAGTGAACCTAGCCAAAATCTACATGATTCAGAACCGACCACCAATAGAGAAGAACCACCCAGCTGATTCATGAGCATTGATAAATGCTTATTCTTTTAAGCCAGTAAGCTCTGGGGTGCTTTGTAATTTCAGTTCAGTTGGTCAGTCCTGCCCGACTCTTTGTGACTCCATGGACTGCAGCATGCTAGGCCTCCTTGTCCATCACCAATTCCCAGAGTTTACTCAAACTCATGTCCATTGAGTTGGTGATGTCATCCAAGCATCTCATCCTCTGTCGTCCCCTTATCCTCCCACGTTCAATATTTCCCAGCATCAGGGTCTTTTCAAATGAGTCAGTTCTTCTCATTAGGTGACTGAAGTATTGGAGTTTCAGCTTCAGCATCAGTCCTTCTGATGAATATTCAGGACTGATTTCTTTTAGGATAGACTGATTGGATCTCTTGCTGTCCAAGGGACTCTCAAGAGTCTTCTCCAACATTTAGCAACATCCAAATGATACACTACGTATTGCTTCAATAATCAAAACTATGCAAAAAAAAAAAAAGAGAGAGAACAAAACAAAGAAAAGAAATATTAAAAAGAAGGGAAAGAAGTCACATATATGTGAAATAGAAAAAGCTGAACTCATAAAAGCCAAAGACCAGAATTGTGGTTATCAGAGCCTGGGGATAGAAGGTGTGTGTGTGTAGTAGGGGGCGGGGGGAGGGAAGCCAGGGGAGATGGACAAAGCATGCAAACTTCCACTTATAAATAAGTTCCAGGGATCTAATGAACAGCAGGGTAATTAGAGTTAATCACAATGTTTTATATATTTGAGAGTTGCTAAGAGAGCAAATCTTAAATCTCACCATAATAAAAGAATTATATAACATCATGGAGGTATTATTTCCTTGCATTCATGCTTAGTCATGTCCAACTCTTTGCAACCTCATGGACTGTACTTCATCAGGCTCCTCTGTCCATGGAATTTTCCAGGAAAGAATACTGTAATGGGTTGCCATTTCTTACTACAGAGGATGTTCCTGGCCCAGGGACTGAACCCTCATCTCCTGCACCTCCCATATGGCAAGGGGATTCTTCACCATTGCATTCCTAGGGAAGCCCAATGGAGGTGTTAGATAACACTATGCTGCTAAGTCACTTCAGTCGTGTCTGACTCTGTGCGACCCCATAGACAGCAGCCCACCAGACTCCCCCGTCCCTGGGATTTTCCAGGCAAGAACACTGGAGTGGGTTGCCATTTCCTTCTCCAATGCAGGAAAGTGAAAAGTGAAAGTGAAGTTGCTCAGTCATGTCCGACTCTTCACGACCCCATGGACTGCAGCCTACGAGGCTCCTCCATCCATGGGATTTTCCAGGCAAGAGTACTGGAGTGGGGTGCCATTGCCTTCTCTGAGATAACACTATAGTGATTATCATTTTGCAAAACATAAGTGTAGAGAAGGAAATGGCAACCCATTCCAATATTCTTGCCTGGAGAATTCCATGGACTGGGGAGCCTGGTAGTCTACAGTCCATGGGGTTGCAAAGAGTCAGACATGACTAAGAGACTTCACTCACTCACTCACTCACTCTATACCTAAGTGTATCGAATTAATGCCTTATGTACCTTTAACTTTCACTATGCTATTATATGTCAATTATATGTCAATAAACCTGGAAAATATTTTAAAAAGAAGGAAAAGAAAATAAAAGGGGTAAAAATGTAAAAAGAAAAGTAATTTACTTCACACTATAGTTTGCAGTCACATTATTTGTATTAAACTGATTTTTTCTTCCCTAGCTTTCTAATCATTTTTGATACATGTCTATTCTTCTTTAAATGTTTTCTACATATTTTAAAAATACATTTAAACTTGAGCATACTAATATGTATTTTTGATTGATTTTTCTCTAGATTTTTATTTTTCAGTTTTAGTGAGGAAAAATCAGTTGCTGCCCTTGAGGATTCTGCATTTTGGTTGGTTTTGTGGGAGGTGACACAGTAATGTTATAAATAAAAGTCAGTTTCTTTCATTTGACTTATCTGTAAAATGAGGAGTTTGGATAAGATTAGGGGACTGGAATGCAGAAGTAGGAGGTCAAGAAACACCTGGGGTAACAGGTAAATTTGGCCTTGGTGTACTGAATGAAGCAGGGCAAAGGCTAATAGAGTTTTACCAAGAGAATGCACTGGTCATAGCAAACACCCTCTTCCAACAACACAAAAGACTCTACACATGGATATCACCAGGTGGCGAACACCAAAATCAGATTGATTATATTCTTTGTAGCCAAAGATGGAGAAGCTCTATACAGTAAACAAAAACAAGACCAGGAGCTGACTGTGGCTCAGATCCTGAACTCCTTATTGCCAAATTCAGACTTAAATTGAAGAAAGTGGGGAAAACCACTAGACCATTCAGGGCTGACCTAAATCAAATCCCTTATGATTATACAGTGGAAGTGACAAATAGATTTAAGGGACTAGATCTGATAGACAGAGTGCCTGGTGAAATATGGACAGAGGTTGGTGACATTGTATAGGAGACAAGGATCAAGACCATCTCTAAGAAAAAGAAATGTAAAAAAGCAAAATGGCTGTCTGAAGAGGCCTTACAAATAGCTGCGCAAAGAAGAGAAGTGAAAATCAAAGGAGAAAAGGAAAGATATGCTCATTTGAATGCAGAGTTCCAAAGAATAGCAAGGAGAGATAAGAAAGCCTTCCTCAGTGATCAGTGCAAAGAAATAGAGAAAAACAATAGAATGGAAAAGACTAGAGATCTCTTCAATAAAATTAGAGATACCAAAGGAATATTTCATGCAAAGATGGGCTCAATAAAGGACAGAAACGGTATGGACCTAACAGAAGCAGAAGATATTAAGAAGAGGTGGCAAGAATACACAGAAGAACTCTACAAAAATATCTTCATGACCCAGATATTCACAATGGTGTGATTACTGACCTAGAGCCAGACATCCTGGAATGTGAAGTCAAGTGGGTCTTAGGAAGCATCACTACGAAGAAAGCTATTGGAGGTGATGGAATTCCAGTTGAGCTATTTCAAATCCTAAAAGATAATGCTGTGAAAGTGCTGCACTCAACATGTCAGCAAATTTGGAAAACTCAGCCATGGCCACAGGACTACAAAAGGTTAGATTTCATTCCAATCCCAAAGTAAGGTAATGCCAAACAATGTTCAAACTACTGCACAATTGTTCTCATTTCACATGCTAGTAAAGTAATGCTCAAAATTCTCCAAGCCAGGCCTCAGCAATACTTGAACTGTGAACTTCCCGGTGCTCAGCTGGTTTTAGAAAAGGCAGAAGAACCAGATATCAAATTGGCAACATCTGCTGGATCATCAAAAAAGCAAGAGAGCTCCAGAAAAAACATCTATTTCTGCTTTATTGACTATGCCAAAGACTTTGACTGTGTGGATCACAATACTGTGGAAAATTCTGAAAGAGATGGGAATACCAGACCACCTGATCTGCCTCCCGAGAAATCTGTATGCAGGACAGGAAGCAACAGTTAGAACTGGACATGGAACAACAGACTGGTTCCAAATAGGAAAAGGAGTACATCAAGGCTGTATATTGTCACCCTGCTTATTTAACTTCTATGCAGAGTACATCATGCGAAACGCTGGGCTGGATGAAGCATAAGCTGGAATCAAGATTGCCAGGGGAAATATCAATAACCTCAGATACACCGGTGATATCACCCTTATAGCAGAAAGTGAAGAAGAACTAAAGAGCCTCTTGATGAAAGTAAAAGAGGAGAGTGAAAAAGTTGGCTTAATGCTCAACATTCAGAAAACTTAGATCATGGCATCTGGTTCCATTACTCTATGGCAAATAGATAGGGAAACAGTGGAAACAGTGCCTGACTTTATTTTTGGGGGCTCCAAAATCACTGCAGATGGTGACTGTGGCCATGAAATTAAAAGATGCTTACTCCTTGGAAGAAAAGTTATGACCAACCTAGACAGCATACTCAAAAGCAGAGACATTACTTTGCCAACAAAGGTCTGTCTAGTCAAGGCTATGGTTTTTCCAGTAGTCATGTATGGATGTGAGAGTTGGACTGTAAGAAAGCTGAGGGCCAAAGAATTGATGCTTTTGAACTGTGGTGTTGGAGAAGACTCTTGAGAGTCCCTTGGACTGCAAGGAGAGCCAATCAGTCCATTCTGAAGGAGATCAGCCCTGGGATATCTTTGGAAGGAATGATGCTAAAGCTGAAACTCCAGTACTTTGGCCACCTCATACAAAGAGTTGACTCATTGGAAAAGACTCTGATGCTGGGAGGGATTGGGAGCAAGAGGAGAAGGGGACGACAGAGGATGAGATGGCTGGATGGCATCACTGAATCATTGGACGTGAGTCTGAGTGAACTCCGAGAGTTTGTGATGGACAGGGAGGCCTGACGTGCTGTGATTCATGGGGTCGCAAAGAGTCTGACACGACTGAGCGACTGAACTGAACTGATATCAGGTATAAAATCTCATTTAATAATCCTAACAAAAATTGTGAGTACAATCTTAATATTCCCATTTTACAGATGAGCAAACTGAATTTCTCACAGATTTTAAGTAACTTGCTCAAGGGCACAGTGTTGACAAGATGTAGAATCAGGACCCCAAATTAGGTTAATTTGACTAAAAAGCTGGAGTGCTATATAATAAAAAACACTGTATCCCTCTTCTTAGTTCTGGATAATCTAGGCTAAAGTAATAGCAAACTTCTCTCCTTCCTTGTAGAATCATGTTGCAAAATAAAAGGCAATTTGCCTATGGAGACAAAGATTTTTTGTAAAAAGCTCTTGATATATAGGAAACTGTAGAGTAATAATTCTAAGACAGAGAGGCAGCACTTGTTTAGAAAGGGCCTTTCCTTCTCCCAAAGCACCTGGGAATTATGCAATGACTCCTCTACAGCATAACTTTATGGTAATCCTTTCCAGAGGAGTCATGAAGCCACTAGCAGCTATCAGACCAGGTGCTTGAGGTTGTTTGCCAGCAGGAGGAAGAGCTATACTAAGTCAAGCAAATTCTCTCATCCAGTTCCCCTGAGGCCAATGATAACTGGTAACTGATTATGAATCAGTGATGAGACACAGATGAGGATTTAGTCTACAGACAGTATGAGGGCTATACCCAGGCCCATATACCATTTTACAGTTGAGGCCAGTGCTAGAACCAGTATAAGGGCTCAGCCTGGAGCCACTGTTGTTTCAGTCTATCTGAAGAAGAAATCAGTCACTCTCCATAATTAGAGGACAATCCAATAAATCAAACTATTTTTCTAATTAAAACATGAAATAAACATGTTTTGAAAAGTTGATGCAACATTATCCAATTGTATTTATACCATCACCCTGCTATATGTGTAGCTGACACATTTTTCATCATTCATGAAAGGCTTACATTAAGCTTTTACAAACTTCAAATTATTAGAATCCACATTCATGGGGCTTCATCTTCTAGCAATTTTGGAAACCTGAGAATTTGAAGAGATCAATTTTAAATGGAAAAAGCAGAGTATTTTATGGATTGCAAACAGCAGATAAAATGCTTCCTTATTAAAGGCTGTTCTCTCAAATGAATTTCAGAGAACACCAAGATCTTCCCTTTGTTTAAAGATAATCACATTTTTCTGAGAGTGTTTCACTAGGGCTTTACTTTGGGCATGAATTTTTCATGACTGATTGATTGAAAATACAATGCCAACAGAGAATAATACAAGCATAGAAACCTGTCTTACAAGGTAGAGTTAAATTACTCCAAGGGTTAGAATGACAAACCCAGGTGCCACCTTCAACTCAGCAAGTAAATTGACAATTACAAGTCTGTTGAAAAATGAGAAAAATCAATTAGGAAAAGGTTGACTTGTACTAAAAAGTAGTGTTTGCTTTATTGAACATCATTCAGTGGATTTTGGAAACAAACAGAAAAAGCTCTGCGGGAAAATGCCTATTTTGGGGGTGGGAGATGAGAGGAGGTATACTGAGAAGAAAACTGAACTGAAAGAGAGGAGACCTATCTTCCTTTCCTGGTTTATGCCACTGACTTGTTATTTGAGTCTGGGAAGATTACTTCCTATGTCTGATTCTCTACTTTCTTATTTCTACAATAGAGACAATTCAGTAGGGTCCAGAGTCATGGATGAGGAGTTTGGAGCACAGTAACATAGTTAAATCAGGTCAAGAGTGAAAGGGAGGCTCTAGATTCTATATATGTCTAACTGACTCATTCCTTTATTTTTCCAAGAAACACTCATTGAACTCTGCCTAAGAGCTCAAAATTATTCTATGTGCTAGTAATACACAAATAAATAAGATATACATTGTTCCTGGCTTTGCATGCTTTACATTTTAGTGAGAGAATCAAACAGCATACAAGTAAATAAATAGTTAAATGTGTGAATAAATGTATAATGCAATATCAGGTAGTCATAAGAACTATGAAAAAAATAAAATAATAAAAGGTCAGGGTATGGAGTGGAAGATAGTCTGTGGTCTGGGTGGCTTAAATTATTATTATTTTATATACAGAATTTGTTGAACACCTGCTGCTAAGTCGCTTCAGTCGTGTCCGACTCTGTGCGACCCCGTAGACGGCAGCCTACCAGGCTCCCCCGTCCCTGGGATTCTCCAGGCAAGAACACTGGAGTGGGTTGCCATTTCCTTCTCCAATGTATGAAAGTGAAAGATGAAAGTGAAGTCGCTCAGTCGTGCCCAACTCTTAGCGACCCCATGGACTGCAGCCTACCAGGCTCCTCCGTCCATGGGATTTTCCAGGCAAGAGTACTGGAGTGGGGTAAGTTCCAGAGAAATAGTTAGATGCTCTAATATCACATGTTATTTCTAATCCTTAGAAAAATATTCCAGGTATATATTATTATTCATTTTATAGATTAGGAAAGCAAATTCAGAAAACTAAAAGATCAAGTAACTTTCTGCTTGGTCACCCTTCAGAGATAAAATGGACTCTCCTACTCCAAATTTGGTTCAGATGCATGAAGAGCATATAAAAAGTTTATTACCCAGATAATGAGGATTTACAGGGAGGGTAGAATAGTCTGCCAAACTGGTTTGAAAATGGTCTGAGAGAGCAGGAAAGGAGGCTTGATTTGAGTTTTATGATGGGTTGGAGTAAGGGTCAGGCTCCCCTGGAGAAGGAAATGGCAACCACTCCAGTATCCTTGCCTGGAAAATCTCAAGGACAGAGGATCCTGGTGGGCTGCAGTCCATGGGGTCTCAAAGAGTCGGAAACAACTGAGTGACTAATACTTACTTCACAAATAAGAGCTTGTGTAGTTTGCACCCCATGCCAGTGCTAAAAGAGGCGGCACCAGTGCTTCCTTATCAGCTTGTCCAGATACGGAAGCAAAAATGGACTCAGACTATTTAATATATTTTATTTTTTAAAAAGTTTTTTCTTTTTAATGTGGACCATTTTTTATGTTTTTATTGAGTTTGTTGCAATACTGCTTCTGTTTTATATTTTTAGTTTTCTGACCACGAGGCATGTGGTATCTTAGCTCCCCGATCAGGGATTAAATCCACACCCCTTACAATGGAAGGCTAAGTCTCAATGACTGGATCACCAGAGAAGTCCTTTATATATTTTCTTAAGATAACAGAGCTTATGTAGCAGACACAGAATGAGTGAAACCCATATCTGTCTAGTTCTAAAGTCCATGCCTTTTTACACTGTAGAAACTCAAATGATAAGATTTTTTTTCATTTCCCTTCAATGGGTCTGGGGAGACAAGTTCCAGAAAAGAAATATAAGTATGGTAGTATGCCACCTGGACAGATCCTACTTCATAAAACAACTTTAAATTCTCGTAAAGCTACGGGTAAACTAACAAAATATTATGGAATTATCAGGCCAAAATGTAAGTGAATTCAAGATCCAACAGAGAGCATTTGTTGAATCTAGTGAATCTGAGCTTGGCAAAATGAAAGTTGACTTTCGGGCCTGCCAAGGCAGTTGGGAATTAAAGAATCCATAGAAAAGTGAGATGAAAATTTTGCATGCATTTCACTTGAAGTCATTTGCAAAATTTTAAGCTGCTCATATACAGGGTAAGATGTTAATCAATTAAGTAGAAACCACCATCAAAGAAGTTAAAATGGCAAGTGGCAATTTCAAAAGAGTTTCACAGTGCTGCAAAAGTAGAGATTGAAGTTCAGACTCCACTAACTTAGAAAACGTTGGTAAATACTCCTCACCGTCTGAGATACCATAAGAGTTATTCCCTTAGAGTACAGGTAAGCTAAATATAGACCTGAACTTGTATACCTGCAATTCAGCCTTGCCGGGATGAATATGATCTCCTCAAAAACTAAATTCACCAGGAGAAAAATAATGTTAATAAAAGCACATACATTTTTCAAAAGCAATATCCTGCATCAACCAAATTTATGAGTCATGTCAAGAAATAGAAAGAAAGAAATGAGAATAAAAGAAAAAAGAAAGGAGCTTGACCCACAGATTATCCAAATAGTTCAAGTATCAGCAGGAATTGTAAAAATTTATAACTACAGCTGCCGCTTGAACCATGTGTGTTTGAACTGCATGGGTCCACTGATATGTGGATATTTTTAATAGCAAACACTAATACTACATGGTCTGTGGCTGGCTGAACCTGCAGATGTGGAGGAACCAGATACAGACGACCACATATAAGTTCTACACAGATTAATCCCTGCATTGTTCAAGGGTCAACTGTAATATTTTTGAGAATGCAGAAAAATTTACCAGCTAACTGGAATACAGATGAAGATGTAAGTGGTAATCCAGAAATACAGAAATTTATAGCTCAAATTAGAAATTTCATAGGTGGATTTTAATAACACACTAGTCCCAGAAGAAGAGAGAAATGGGGAAATGGAAGATTTGTTAGTGGAAAATATACATATCAAAGCACTGAAACAAGACAGGGAAAAAAGTACAAAAAGAACATAAGACTCATATGGGTATGGTAAAAAGATCTAAATACATGTCATTGGTGTCCCAGAAGATGACAGAAAATGAAACAAACGTAATATTTGAAGAAATATTAACCAAGAATTCTCCCAAACTGACAAAAGACATCAAGCCTCAAATTCAAGAGGTTCTATGCACTCCAAAAGGAAAAATACCAAAAAAAAAAAAAAAGGGCAGACCTAGGCATATCATAGTAAAGCTACTAGAAACCAAAGACAAAGTCTTATAAGAGGATGGAGAAAAATTATTTATATCTACAAAGGACCTCTCAAAGAAATACAAGCTAAAGATGACATAAAGGCATCTTTCTAGTGCAAAAAAAAAAAAATTAAACTGCTAACTTACACTATTCTATCCAAAATTATCCTTCAAAAGTTAAGATAACACATTTTCAGGAAGAAAAAATATTCACTGCCATAATATCTAGGTAATAATAAATGGAAAAGCAAGTTAGTTATTGAAAAGAAAAATTATCTTAGAAGGAAATAAGTCAATGTAAGAAGAAATGAAAAGTACCATAAAGGATAAATATGTGGGTAAGTCTACATGCTAAGAATTTAAAAAATGCATACAAACATGCACATGCATATACATAACATATATTTACACACAGTTATGCATATTAACACATACACACAGATATACACAAACATATGTACACACACCCACATATATATATACATGGATATATACAGAGAGGAAATGCATGTAAAATATTGTAAAAACCTTGTATTATCAAAAAATGGTAAAAGTATTTATTTAAGGTATAATATAATTTCTAGGGAAACTACTAAAAGCATAATAAAACGATGAAGTAAGAAGCTAATAGAAAGGATAAAACTATTTATAAAAATATTTGGTTAAAAGACACAAACTAACAGTTATATGATAAATAAGTCCTGGGTAATGTAATGTACAGCATGGTGACTATAGTTAACAATATTATATTATATATTCGAAAGTCTCTAAAAGAGTAGATCTTCAAGTTTCTCATCACAAGGAAAAAAAAATTAACTGTGTGTGGTGATTGATAGATATTAACTAAAATTATTTTGGTAATCATTTCTCAATAGATACATATATCAAACCATCATATTATACAACTAAACTTACTATAATGATACATTTCAATTAAGGGCTTCCCAAGTGGCACAGTGGTAAAGAATCTGCCTGCTAATGCAGGAGATGCAGGAGACGCAGGTTCAATCCCTGGGTTGGGAAGATCCCTGGAATAGGAAATGGCAATCCACTCCAGTATTCTTGTCTGGAAGATTCCACGGATAGCAGAACCTGGTGAGCTATCATCCATGAGATCACAAGTTAGTTCAGTCTCTCCTTGCAGTCCAAGGGACTCTCAAGAGTCTTCTCCAACACCACAGTTCAAAAGCATCAATTCTCTGGTGCTCAGCTTTCTTCACAGTCCAATTCTCACATCCATACATGACTACTGGAAAAACCATAGCCTTGACTAGATGGACCTTTGTTGGCAAAGTAATGTCTCTGCTTTTGAATATGCTATCTAAGTTGGTCATAAAAGTGATATAAAACTGAGCACTCATGCACATACTATGTTTCAATTATATCTCAATTAAAAAACAGAAAAGGAACAAATGTAGTATCTGAATGGAGACTAAAATGATTGAGGAAATTGTAAAAGAATACTTAGTATGCTTTCATTTAGTTCTATCTTCAACTTCAGAAATAATTCATAGCAGATTTCTGAGAAACAACTGTAATAAGAATGTAAAGGCATTACAACAATAGTAACAAAAATAATAATACATTTGATTAGCTTTAAAAAGTCATAGCCAAGAGGAGAGAAACAAATGAACAAAGAACAAAGGGAATAAATAGAAAGAAAACAGTAAGATAGGAGACTTAACTTCAATGTATCAATTGTTACTGGTCCTGGAATGTGAAGTCGAGTGGGCCTTAGGAAGCATCACTACAAACAAAGCCAGTGGAGGTGATGGAATTCCAGTTGAGCTATTTCAAATCCTAAAAGATGATGCTATTAAAGTTGTGCATTCAATATGCCAGCAAATTTGGAAAACTCAGCAGTGGTCACAGGACTGCAAAAGGTCAGTTTTCATTCCAATCCCAAAGAAAGTCAATGCCAAAGAATGCTCAAACTACTGCACAATTGCACTCATCTCACATGCTAGCGAAGTAATGTTAAAAATTCTCCAAGCCAGGATTCAGCAATACATGAACTGTGAACTTCCAGATGTTCAAGTTGGTTTTATAAAATGCAGAGGAACCAGAGATCAAATTGCTAACATCCACTGAATCATCAAAAAAGCAAGAGAGTTCCCAAAGAACATTTATTTCTGCTTTATGGACTATGCCAAAGCCTTTGACTGTGTGGATCACAATAAAATGTGGCAAATTCTGAAAGAAATGGGAATACCAACCACCTGACTTGCCTCTTGAGAAACCTGTATGCAGTTCAGGAAGCAACAGTTAGAACTGGACATGGAACGACAGATTGTCCGAATAGGAAAAGGAGTACATCAGGGCTGTATATTGTCACCCTGCTTATTTAACTTCTATGCAGAGTACATCATGAGAAGCACTGAGCTGGAAGAAGCACAAACTAGAATCAAGATTTCTGGGATAAAGATCAATAACCTCAGATATGCAGATGACACCACCCTTATGGCAGAAAGTGAAGAAAAACTAAAGAGCCTCTTGATGAAAGTAAAAGAGGAGAGTGAAAACGTTGGCTTAAAGCTCAATGTTCAGAAAACGAAGATCATGGCATCTGGTCCCATCACTTCATGGGAAATAGATGAGGAAACAGTGGAAACAGTGGCTGACTTTATTTTTTGGGGCTCCAAGATCACTGCAGATGGTGAATGCAGCCATGAAATTAAAAGACTCTTACTCCTTGGAAGGAAAGTTATGACCAACCTAGACAGGATATTAAAAAGCAGAGACATTACTTCATCAACAAAGGTCCCTCTAGTCAAGGCTATGGTTTTCCAGTAGTCATGTATGGATGTGGGAGTTGGACTATAAAGAAAGCTGAGGGCCAAAGAATCAATGCTTTTGAACTGTGGTGTTGGAGAAGACTCTTGAGAGTCCCTTGGACTGCAAGGAGATCCAGCCAGTCCATCCTAAAGGAGATCAGTCCTGGGTGTTCATTGGAAGGATTGATGTTGAAGCTGAAACTCCAATCCTTTGGCCACCTGATGCAAAGAGCTGACTCATTTGAAAAGACCCTGATGCTGGGAAAGATTGAGGGCAGGAGGAGAAGGGGACGACAGAGGATGAGATGGTTGGATGGCGTCACTGACTCAATGGACATGAGTTTGGGTGAACTAAGGGAGTTGGTGATGGACAGTGAGGCATGGTGTGCTGCGGTTCACGGGGTCGCAAAGAGTCAGACACAACTGAGCGACTGAACTGAACTGAACTGAAGGAGATTGTGAATATACAGTTAATATCTCTTCTAGTTCTTAAAACCTATGCTTCTACTGCCAACTTTTACAAGTTGGTTAGAACCTATACTATGTCTCCTTAACAACGGTAGATCAACACTAAAAACAGCACTAAAAGCTTTAGATAATATGGAATGCATCTAAAAATAGTAATAACAGCTTAAGTGAGAAAAATATTTGAAAGACCACAAATTATTCTGAATGGTGGTAGTTTTCTTGAAATTTTATGTAGTGAGAGGTAAACCAGTGCTTTAATTAGGACAATAGCATATTTTTATATCAGGGCCAACAAAAAACTAAAGATGAAATATTAAAAAGCCAACTTGGTAGACAAATATATGATATTTCAGTTCTGGAGGAAAGCTAAATCTAAATGTCAAATTATGTAACTGAATGTTTTACCCTCTACAGTTACAAAAAAAAATAGAAATGCCAACAGCAGAGTTCCTGAAATTTAGAGACACGGAATTCATGACATAGTAGAAAAAAACCAGAATTGAGAGTGTGAAAAACTGTATAATAGTCCTGGATATATCACTTATTGGTTGCATGATTTTGGAAAAATAATTTAAAGTCTCCATATTTTGTTTCCTTGGGTATCAAGTTGGACAAAAAGTTCATTCAGATTTTTCCATACATTGTTACAGAAAAACCCAAATGACTTTTTTGGCTAATGTAATATATTGGTGTTAATAATATGTACCTCCCAATATTACAAGGAGAATACAGTACATCCAAGACCTAGTATTTATTATCATTATTATTCATTTCCCAGATGATTTTTGAAGTATTTATCTTCAATTTGGACTTTGCCCCAATGGCCCAAACTCTTTGGGCACTTGAAACATGCATGTGTATTGCTGTGGCAAACACACACACACACGCACACACACACACACGCACACACACACACACACATACACACCAACAACTACATGCTAGACTTGCATTCTAAGTATATACTTTTGGAACATATCATGGGACATAAACAGATAATTTTCTTTCTAAAATCAATACTCCTGAAGGAAAATATTTCCTCTATTTTTTTTTCCTTAGAGCAAAATGAGGGGCTACTACACATCAGACCAGTTCAACATCAGTTAAGTCTTATCAAAACTTACCTGATTCTAGCTGTCAACTGTGGCACACCTATGACAGATCCCCAATTTTCAGTTTAACTGTGCTTTGCCATATCTAAATATGGTTTTGAATCCCATGTCACTAAATCAATCTCTCCAATCTCATGTTTCCAAGCTTCTCCAGACTATTTCTGCCAGACCTGGCTCACCAACAGCCCCAAACATAGCTCTAGAAGGCTTCTTCTGTCAGCCTGGTTCACTCCTACACATGTTCTGAAACTCAGCTGAGGTGTCATTTCCACCAAGAAACTTTATTTAACCCTCAAGCCCACATAGGTGTCTCCTCTATTGCGCTCTCTGCACCCGGGAAGTCCTTTCACAGCAATTATCATTCAATATTGCTAAATGTTTATTTTCTTGTCTGGATCCCTGCTACCCCCAAATAGAAAATTCTTAAGGATGAAACTTCTTTTTATTCTTTGTATCCTGATATCAATGGGTTCCTAGTGTATGTTTGTGCTAAACAGAGAATAAATCAATGAGTGCATAAGTGAATCTATTAATAAATAACGGAATGTATTATGCTCACTCATTCCAGCCTCCATGCCTTTGTTCTTACCATTTAAGTCTCCCTGGATTGCTTCCTTACCTACTCAAGTCCTATCCCTCATTCAGTTCCTTCTAGAGCTCTACCTTCTACATAATAGAGTATAAGCATTGAGAATAAAACAAAAATGAAGATGTATCTCAATTCTCAAGGGTCTTACAGTAGAATAAGGAAGAGGTAGACATAAACAGTTGTTTACAGTACACTGTGACCTAGCAGATTGACAAGAAGGAGTTTGTAGGGTCATGGGAGAAGAAAAGGCAGAGGAACCAGAGATCAAATTGCCAACATTCACTGGATCATCAAAAAAGCAAGAGAGTTCCAGAAAAACATCTACTTC
This sequence comes from Bison bison bison, assembly GCF_000754665.1. Classification (NCBI taxonomy): domain Eukaryota; kingdom Metazoa; phylum Chordata; class Mammalia; order Artiodactyla; family Bovidae; genus Bison; species Bison bison. The sequence goes on from NW_011494605.1 coordinate 2,454,562, forward strand.
TGCTTTACTGACTATGCCAAAGCCTTTGACTGTGTGAATCACAAAAAAATGTGGAACATTCTTAAAGAGATGGGAATACCAAACCACCTGACCTGCCTCCTGGGAAATATGTATGCAGGTCAAGAAGCAACAGTTAGAACTGGGCATGGAACAACAGACTGGTTCCAAATAGGAAAAGGAGTATGTCAAGGCTGTATATTGTCACCCTGCTTATTTAACTTATATGCAGAGTACATCATGCGAAATGCTGGGCTGGATGAAGCACAAGCTGGAATCAAGATTGCTGGGAGAAATATCAAAAACCTCAGATTCACAGATGACACCACCCTTACGGCAGAAAGTGAAGAAGAACTAAAGAGCCTCTTGATGAAAGTGAAAGAGGAGAGTGAAAAAGCTGGCTTAAAACTCATCACTCAGAAAACTAAGATCACGGCTCCTGGTCCCATCACTTCATGGCAAATAGTTGGGGAAACAATGAAAAAAGTGAGAGTTTATTTTCTTGGGTTCCAAAATCACTTCAGATGGTGACTGTAGCCATGAAATTAAAAGACGCTTACTCCTCAGAAGAAAAGCTATGACCAACCTAGACAGTATATGAAAAAGCAGAGACATTTCTTTACCAACAAAGGTCCATCTAGTCAAAGCTATGCTTTTTCCAGTAGTTATGTATGGATGTGAGAGTTGGACTATAAAGAATGCTGAGAGCTGAAGAATTGATGCTTTTGAACATCAATTCAAATGGTGTTGGAGAAGACTCTTGAGAATCCCTTGGACTGCAAGGAGATTCAACCAGTCCATCCTAAAGGAAATGAGTTCTGAATATTCATTGGAAGGACTGATGCTGAAGCTGAAGCTTCAATCCTTTGGCCACCTGATGTGAAGAACCGACTCATTGGAAAAGACCCTGATGCTGGGAAAGATTGAAGGCGGGAGAAGGGGATAACAGAGGATGAGATGGTTGGATGGCATCACTGACATGATGGATATGAGTTTGAATAGGACCTGGGAGTTTGTGATGGACAGGGAAGCCTGGTGTGCTGCAATCCATGGGGTTGCAAAGAGTCAGACATGACTGAGCAACTGAACTGAGGAGAAAGGAAAAACCCCAGCCTGGTAGATCAAAGATCTTTCTGGCCTAAGAATTAAAGGACAGATAAGATTTCCATGTAAAAATGGGAATTGAGGCTTATCTCAAACATTTTATGAACACAGGAATAGAGATGTGAAATAGTATTGTGTAGGAGAGCATCCTAGAATCAAACTAAGCAATAAGGATATCTGCCTAGAAACAGAGTCAGATCAGTGAAAAAGATGAGTCTAGAGCCCAGCGTCCTAATTCCTAGTCCAGTAGTACTTCCATTATTTCAGGAAATAGTATTGTTAGATTTCCTGTGACTAGCTTCTTTGACTTTCCAATGGAAAATGTCCAAGTGTGGCACTTTGTCTCTGGAGCTGGTGGACTTTAGCTCTTGACTTCTTAAAGCCAGAATACTGTAGTGGGTAGCCAGTTCCCTTCTCCAGGGGATCTTCCCAACCCAGGGATTGAACCCAGGTCTCCTGCATTGCAGGCAGATTCTTTACCAGTTGAGCCACAAGGGAAGCCCAAGAATCTGGAGTGGGTAGCCTATCCCTTCTCCAGCAGATCTTCCCAACCCAGGAATTGAACCAGGGTCTCCTGCATTGCAGGTTCATTCTTCACCAGCTGAGCTACCAGGGAAGCCCTCTTGATTCAAAGGCTGTCACATAACAATACATCTATAGTTTTCTGGAACTCTGTAAAACACTCAAACCTCCATAGCAACTTGGAGTCCTAGCACTGACTCAACGAATCAATGCAAACAAAGCCCAAACATCATCCAACAATTTTTCTGACAACATATTTTGTCTGAAGAATTACAACTCCAAGTTGCTGAAAGGAACCAAAGTACTTAAGAATTTCTTGAGATACACAGTTTGTCAACCAAAACCCTCAAATATGTTTCAGTTATCCCAGATTTGCCACAGTACCTGAAAAAATCAAAACAATCCACCTACTGCAATACACAGTAGTTAATGCCTACTAAGTGTTAAGCATTCTATGCTCATCAGCATCATTCCTAACAACTATGTAAACATCAGCATATCTATTACACAGTTGAGAAAATAGAGACATCAAGTCACATTTCTGAGGTCACAGAGCTTACAGAGATGGATCCAGCATTCAAATTTCAGTCTGACTCTAAAACCAGTCATATTTATGTAACTCTGTGCAGTTAACAGGGTCTCCACCTATCTCCCCATAAAACCTGGTGACTGTGGTTGTGGGATCTGGAAGAAAGTCCCAAAGAGTCGGGGGACTTCATTTATTTAACCACTACTTTTCTGTGTAACCTCATTCCCATTGATTGGAGTATGTCTAAATGATTTCTAAGGCCTCTAGTAGTTCTGATGGTCTATGACACTGAAATTTTAAAATACTCTTACAACTTTCCCATGAAAGGGTCATAGCCCTGTGAGTTGCCTGTAGTGGGCAGGTAGGAGGATAAAACCTTCAACAAAATTGAATTGAGTTCCTTTGGCTTATCAAAGTGGAAAATAGGCACCCAGCTGCCAAAAAAAATAAAGAAGTAAGTCCTTGGGAGATGAACTAAGTTAAGGTAGAGTCTCTTGTGTATCAACACTGTCAGCAGCAACCTCAGTCAATGTCACAAATGCAGTAAAGACTCAAGAAAAATATGTTGTTAATTTTGCTGAAGATGATAGGATCTTTTGACCAAGTAGTACATTAGACTCCACGTTAGGTCTGGACTTAAGAGTCAAAAAACCCAAAATCTTACCCTAGTATTCAGATTGGTTAGCATTTTTAATGTTTCCTTTCCTACCTATTTACAATGTCAAAGGTATTCCATTAAAATCTATGGCAGTTTATCTTTTTAACTCAATTTATCCAGACTCTTATTCCCACCCTCCAGCTTTTCTCATTTTTGTCTGATTCCTAATTTCTGTTCCATTGCCTCATATCTGCTCAAGAGAAGACTGCTTCATTCACTCAGTTTTAAAACATTTATTGAGTTCATCCTATATGCCAGCTGGGGCTTCCCTAATAGCTCATTTGGTAAAGAATCGGCCTGCAATGCAGGAGACCCTGGTTTGATTCCTGGGTGGGGAAGATCCACTGGAAAAGGGATAGGCTACCCACTCCAGTATTCTTGGACTTCCTCTACAGCTCTGCTGGTAAAGAATCTGCCTGCAATGTGGGAGAACTGGGTTCGATCCCTGGGTTGGGGAAATCCCCTGGAGAAGGGAAAGGCTACCCACTCCAGTACTCTGGCCTGGAGAATTCCATGGGGTCCCAAAGAGTTGGACACAACTGAGCAACTTTCACTTTCAGTTTTATATGCCAGCTACAAAATCCCCAAAGTCAGTTACAGCTATGCTTTTGAGGCAGGAAGTTGTCGGTGGTGAGGGGGCAGGGAAGAAGCAGAAAGTTCAGACAAATAGGTAAGTCTTGACAAAGGGCACAGGTTAAAGAAAACGTTATCAGGAAATTAAGAGCATTTTAGTATGGCTAGACTGCAGAGTATACTGGGAAAGGTGAAAGAGATTAAGCTGAAAAAGTAGGCACAGGATAACAGCGGCTGTAGAATGGAGAATCCTGATTCTGTCACCTACTTGTTATGTGACTAATCTCAGTTTCTTAATCTGTAAAATGTAAATAACAATTCCTATTTCTCATAGCACTTTCTTTTCATCATTTGGTGGTGGTTTAGTCTCTAAGTCACATCTGACTCTTGTGACCCCATGGACTGTAGCCCACCAGGCCCTCTGTCCATGGAATTTCCCAGGCAAGAATACAGGAGTGGGTTGCCATTTCCTTCTCCAAGAGATATTTCTGAAAGCATGGAACCTGGGTCTCCTGCATTGCAGACAGATTCTTTACTAATTGAATCACCAGGGAAGCCCATTGAGTCTGAATCCTGGAATATAATGGAATGATTGGAACTGGAAAAGCATGTGACAGTGGGATTGGACAGTTTCCCTATAGGATGTCCAGGGACAAGAAAAAGTCACATTTTGGAGCTGCCTAGTCTGGCATCTAATCAGGTGGCAGTGCCAGGTTCTGTTCAAGTACTCATGCCTTGTATCTGCTGTGGTTTCTAAAATTCAGAGCACAGAGTCGCCCCAGCAGCTTCCTCACCCCCTGTGCTGTGAGTTCTGCACAGAGCCCTAAGAAAGTTGTCAG
>NW_011494605.1:2458883-2467939 GCF_000754665.1 Bison bison bison
AGTTGTCAGCCATGAGATTCTTCCCCTCCAGTGCAAACACACATGGCTCAGGCATATGATTCCCATCTGGATCCACCCCCGACTTCCGGCCAGGAGGCTGCTGTGTAGGCAGAACCGTCTGCCTTTGATTTGCCAGCCTAACCTGATACCTGGAGCCAGCCCTTCCCCAGCAGTAATGCACAGACCTGGCAAAATTCATGCTTCTTTTCCAGGACCTATTCATCTCTACATTTCCCTTGCCCTGTCAGAAGAGGTTGACCTGCGCCAGGCACTAGTTTGCACAGAACAAACAAATGAGTATTTATTTCTGGAAGAGAACAGGTAGTCTTTTCTTTAATCCAAGGAACAGATGCTGGCCCAGGAGGAGAATGTGCTCAAAGTCCCACCTATCACTCTAAGGCCATAGGGCCACAAATTGTTATTCAAAGCAACAGACCCATACTCCCCTCCAGTTCCCTGATAGCATCAGTGCCCAGCCACTGCAGAATTATTACCATCATCATCTCTGCTGGATTCTATGCCCCAGTCAAATTGGCAGTACTCCTTCTATTTGCAAACAGATTGCAAAATAAGAACCCCAGGAAGGATGCAGGCTGGCCAGGTTCCAAAGACCTTCAGCAGTGATCATACTAAATCAGAGTTGCTTCCTACTCCCTGAACAGCAGCAGGTACTGGAACTGCATCCCAATGGCCCTGGATCACTGGAATGCCCAGCCTCACCTCCCTCCCTCTTCCTTCCTAGAATAAAAGTATTTTTAAAAAAGGGAAAGAGAGAGAGAGTGTGTGTAGAACTTCCTGGGAAATTATAAGAAAAAAACTATCATTGGGGTCCCACACTACTCATGAGTTTCCTGACAGTAGAGCTAGGAACAAAGCACCAATAGAAACTTTCCTTGACTCACTTCCCTCAATATTTTAAACTTATCACCTCTGCTCTGAGTTAGTCTGTCATTCACGGCCCTCTACAATATAGTCACTTGTGTGCATATCCAGCCTTCTCTTCTAAACTGATCCCTCCTCTCCTGCCCATAACCCTTCATTCAGTCCCTTGTTCACTATTATCAAACAAAAGCAACTGGTAAAAGAGTAACAGTGGCTCCTGCAATTGCTATGTGCTTATTGTGTTACAGACTCCATGGCAAGTGCTTTACACATAGTTACTAGTTTAATTCTAAAAAATAAAACTCAAGAGGTAAGCTCTATTATTATCTCCATTTCACATTTGAATAAACTGGAGCTCAGAGATTGTAAACACCATGCCTAAGATCATAAAACTAATACGGTAAGATGTCTGGATAAAAATAGCACTGCTATCTGAAATAACTTCTCTGAAATGTTAATAGATATTACTGATTTTGCTGCAAAAAATAAATAAAATAAAAAAATAAAATAATGTAAAAAAAAATAGATATTACTATTCACCTTTTAGAGATAAGGACATGTCCAGAGGCTTAGTAACATGCCCAAGTCGATAGTTTGAACTAGAGTTCAGTCAAGACCTGTCTGATTCCAAAGCCCTCACTCTTAACCATTACTGTGTGTGTCTGTGTGCGTGTGCGCGCACGTTCAGTTGCCAAGTTGTGCCCAACTCGTGTGTCCCCACGGACTGTAGTTCACCAGGTTACTCTGCCCATGGGATTTCCCAGTAAGGGTACTTGAGTGGGTTCCTTCATTCTCCAGGGGATCTTCCCGACCCAGTGACTGAACCCACGTCTCCTGTTTGGCAGGCAGATTCTTTACCTCTGAGCCACCAGAGAAGCCTTACTACTCATCTGTAAAATAGAGATTAAATTAGCTACCACCCTCCCTCAGGGAAGAGAAAGAAACATCTATCTCATCTAACTTGGGGTCTCAAGTAAGACAGTGTCAATGAAAACATACTGTAAACAGTAAGGGAATATTTGAAATCAGGTATAATTGATACTACTTCCATGGTAAAAACATATTTTATTTATTTTAGTAGACAACTTGTTTTTTCTTCCTTTCCAAACTATTTTTTTACTTCCTTTTTTGGGGTCATTTCACACTACCTAGGACACCGAATACAAACAATGTTGAATAATATTGTCACTTTGATTAAATAGGTAACCAAGTTGTTTCTATTGGGCAACCATGATTCTGTCTCAATCAAGTGACTAAACCTCCTCTGATAGCTCTTCTGATTTTTCCCAAGTTTGGATCCTAAATTGAGAAAAAAAAAAAAAAAAAAAGAATGGTGAGAGGCCAACACTTGCCTCTTCCTGATCTCAAGAGGAAAGCATTCAGTTTCTCACCATTAAGTACAATACAAGCTATAGGGTTTTTTTGGTATCTGTTCTTCACCAAGTTGAGGGAATTCCCTTCTAACCTTAGTTGCTGAAAGGCTTGTCTTAAAATCAGAAATGGGTGTTGAATTTACTCAAATGTTTTTCTCATTTTATTCATGTGGTAGATTATGTTAATTTACAAATACTGAACCAGCTTTGCACACCTGTAATAAATTCCACTTGGTCTTGGTATATAACAGTTTCACATGTTTTAGGATTCAGTTTGCTAAGATTTTGTTGAGGAGTTTTATATCTATGCTTATGATTGATATTGGTTTATAGTTTTTCTTTCTTATAATGCATTTATCTGGTCTTGGCGACAATTTGCATTTTATCATATACTAAAAGTAAATATTATTCTTCTAACCTTCTTTTGGTAATTTGTATACTTCCCTAGAAATATAAGTTTAGGAGTCAAGTTCCATATCGAGCCCAAAATTGCAGATGTAGTAAAGGGAAAGATCAGGGACATTGGAGCCACACAAACCTGGGTTTGACTGACTTAGTACTTCACTTCAGCAGACCTTTGTTCTTTAATTGGTAAAGGGGGAAACAATGATTTCTTCCTTGCAACGTCATATTGACAATGTAAAAAACAAAACAAAACAGATAAAACATAACAACACAAAAACATCTTTCTGACATTATTTTTAAAATCTCACTTGATAACAAAACCAGAGAAGAGTTGATATGTTCTTTTAGCTGTTCTTTGAACAGGAGACACGCAGGTTTCCACTAATAGCCTCAGTATCCCCATACAAGGATCAGCATCATTTTCCCAAAACACAACTCAGACCACATCACATCCCTTCTGAAACCCTTAAATGGTTTCTCATCATCTTCAGGACAAATTCCAAAGTCTTTAACATGACAGTTGGTGCCCTATATGGTCATCCCCGCCCATCTCTTCAAATTCATCTTTTTTGTTTGTATGCTTTAATTCAGCTGTGATACAATAACTAGCTCATAATGCTATTGTGCACACTCTTCTAGAATGCCTTCTTCAAACTCTGTGCCTCACTAATTATTTTTTAATTCTCACAACTCAACTCCCCCTCCTCTAGAAAACCTTTCCTGACCCCCATCCCTAGTTAGAAACCCCTTCTTTGCACTTGCAGTACCTGTGCTTGCCTCTCTCACAACTTTAAAGACTGGTTTCAATGTCTGGGTACGTAATATGTTTCTCCCACTTGATTGTGAGCTCCTTGAAGAAAGAATCCTATCTTGTTCATTTGTGGTATACAATAGGTGTTCATAATGCCTTCTAATTTAATAAGAAAAGAAAGGGCCATTAATAGCCTTGGTAGCAATATCCATTGTGAAGTGGGCATTTACTAACCATATCTCTTCATTCATAGCATAATTTCTGTGGGCTTACAAATTATTCCTGGCTGTGGAACAATTATATCCTCCGCTGATTTTCTTTCCAGAGGAAAGCAAGCAGTTAGTTCTTCATTGCAAGGTGAACTTTTCTCTTTTCTTCCTCCCCTTTCCCCCCCTTTCTTTATATAGCAAGCCAACTAAGGAGTAATAATGATGAGAAAATCTACACTGTAATTACTGTAGCACTTAACTTTGCATTAACATCTGTAAAAGAAAGAACTCCTGGGAGTTGATGAACAATGATGTTTTTTCCTACTTTTTCTTTTAAACACACATTTTCACTTTTAAAATATCATCACTTTTGACACATGTCTTAACAGTTTTGAAATATCTAGATATTACATTTGGGGGGAAACTCTTGAAACATAAAAGGTATTAGGTTGCTAGAGTTGGAAGGAAACTAAGAGCTTATTAAGTTTGGTTCTCTTATTTTATATTAGTGAAATTGATGTTCCTCTGGTGGATATGACACATAGTGTCACACAGAGTTAGGGGAAAGAGTGGCAGTGAAGAGAAAATGCATACCAGCATCAGAAGATTTTTGGTTTAGAAAGTCTCTTTGTGGTTTAGTCTCTCCCTCTTTTAAAATGTTGTTAATAATGTTTGGCACATAGAACATTGTGAGGATTAAGGGAGTTTACATATGGAAAGTACTCAACTGACCTAACACATGACAGTTTTATTCTATAATGTCAGTTATTTTTACTATACACATATACATTCTAAGTCATTTCAGTCGTGTCCAACTCTGTGAGACCCTATGGACTGTAGCCCACCAGGCAAGAATACTGGAGTGGATTGCCATTTCCTCCTCCAGGGGATGTTCCTAACTTAGGGGTTGAACCTACATCTCTTAAGTCTCCTGCATTGGCAAGCAGATTCTTTACCAATAACGCCACCTGGGGAACCCTATTTTTATTAAAATTTATGGTAAATAAGAACTAGAATCTAAGACCCTGTTCTTTCTGCTATACAGTGTAGCCCTATTAAGTCCACTCAACATTACTTCCAAAAAGGATAATAGCCAAATCTCTACTAAATAGGGAGAGAGAAAAAAAGAGTATAGAGTGAGGGTAGAGAGAAGGAAGGAAGAAAAAACATAAAGTAGATGGATTTCAGCTTAAAGAATTTAGCTGGACACAAGTATACTGTATGATTCAATCCAGATTTCATGCACATGAATATTTAAGAATTCCAATCTGAGCTATTTAGCTAGAGGAATCCTTGCCATGGTGGCTGAAGAAGGGAGCCAGTGCAGAGGAGTGATCCTGCAGAGGTCACCTGTAGATGGTTATCAATTCCTGGCTCTGCCTAAAATTTAGGAAGGTGAATGGACTTGGGAAATAGGTAGAAGCCACAAAGAAAATTCATCCTGATCACACCACGCAACACTATTTTTTACCCAATAGCCCATGGAACAAAACACTGGTTCCAAATAGGAAAAGGAGTACATCAAGGCTGTGTATTGTCACCCTGCTTATTTAACTTATATGCAGAGTACATCATGAGAAGCGCTGGGCTGGAAGAAGCACAACTGGAATCAAGATTGCCAGGAGAAATATCAATAACCTCAGATATGAAGATGATACCACCCTTATGGCAGAAAGTGAAGAGGAACTAAAAAGCCTGTTGATGAAAGTGAAAGAGGAGAGTGAAAAAGTTGGCTTAAAGCTCAACATTCAGAAAACGAAGATCATGGCATCTGGTCCCATCACTTCATGGCAAATAGATGGGGAAACAGTGGAAGCAGTGTCAGACTTTATTTTGGGGGGCTCCAAAATCATTGCAGATGGTGACTGCAGCCATGAAATTAAAAGACGCTTACTCCTCGGAAGAAAAGTTATGACCAACCTAGATAGCATATTCAAAAGCAGAGACATTACTTTGGCAACAAATGTCCGTCTAGTCAAGGCTATGGTTTTTCCAGTGGTCATGTATGGACGCGAGAGTTGGACTGTGAAGAAAACTGAGCACCGAAGAATTGATGCTTTTGAACTGTGGTGTTGGAGAAGACTCTTGAGAGTCCCTTGGACTGCAAGAAGATCCAACTAGTCCATTCTGAAGGAGATCAGCCCTGGGATTTCTTTGGAAGGAATGATGCTAAAGCTGAAACTCCAGTACTTTGGCCATCTCATGTGAAGAGTTGACTCATTGGAAAAGACTCTGATGCTGGGAGGGATTGGGGGAAGGATGAAAAAGGGACTACAGAGGATGAGATGATGGGATCACGGACTTGATGGATGTGAGTTTGAGTGAACTCTGGGAGATGGTGATGGACAGGGAAGCCTGGCGTGCTGCGATTCATGGGGTCACGACTGAGTGACTGAACTGAACCACAAGTGTTGAGTAGGATAAAGGATATTTCAGTACTATACTTTCCCAAATGACAATATTGTTCCTCTCAATGAATCCTACTTTTGCTATCTGAACAACAGGGGCAATGCCTAATCAGTAGAGTTATTGTGAAAGTGGATATTAAAATAGGTGGTGTATATAATAATTTTAATATTATAAATGACTTATAAATGTTAGACATAATTATTACTAAAATGTCTCTGTAGGATATTTTCTCAACAATGAACTGTATTCAAATGCCAGCATATCATGAAATTAGCACCTGGTGTAACTTATTATATTTATTACAACTTTTTATGACCATGTATACATTGACAAATATGTATATTTTTCCTATTGCACCTACTAATTTTTTAGTAAGTACACTAAATTTACTAACTGCACTGACACTTTGGAGAAGGAAATGGCAACCCACTCCAGTGTTCTTGCCTGAAGAATCCCAGGGACAGGGGAGCCTGGTGGGCTGCCATCTATGGGGTCGCACAGAGTCGGACACGACTGAACGACTTAGTAGCAGCAGCACTGACAGTTACTGAGCATCTTCTATGTACTAGCATTGTTTTAAGCACTTAACAGATATTAACTAATTCAATCTTCACAATACTACAAAATGGTTATTGTTGTCCTCCTTTTACAGAATAGAAAACTGAGGCTAGAAAGGTTAAATAACTAAGTTATTTTTATTAGAGCTGATATGTGAACTAAGTAGTCTGGGTCCAGTCTCAACATGTACAGTAAAATGCATGTAGTGAAATTATTTCATTTTGATTTCCAGTATTACACTGGAAACTGGAGAAGTTTTAAACTTCTCTATAAGTCCAATCAACTGGCATGTGCAATAAGTTACACACATTATAGAAAATGGTAAATTAAAAAAAAATCAATCATTTATGATGTCATTAAAGGAGATCAACTTTTGCATTCCAGTTCCCTATAATGAAAAGGACACCCTTTTTTTTTTGGTGGTAGTTCTAGAATGTCTTATAGAACCATTCAACTTCAGCTTCTTCAGCATTCATGGTAGGAGCATAGACTTGGATTACTGTGGGCTTCCCTGGTGGCTCAAATGGTAAAGTGTCTGCCTGCAATGTGGGAGACCCGGGTCTGATCCCTGGGTTGGGAAGATCCCCTGGAGAAGGAAATGGCAATCGATTCCAAGAACTCTTGCCTGGAAAATTCCATGGACGGAGGAGCCTGGTAGGCTACAGTCCATGGGGTCGCAAAGAGTCGGACACAACTAAGTAACTTGACTTTTCTTTCTTACTGTGATATTGAATGGTTTGTCATGGAAAGGAACAGAGATCATTCTATCATTTTTCAAAGTACACCCAAGTACTGAATTTTGGACTCTTTTGTTGACTATGAGGGCTACTCCATATCTTTTAAGGGATTCTTGCCCACAGTAGTAGATATAACGGTCATCTGAATTAAATTGCCAATTCCAGTCCACTTTAGTTCACTGATTCATAAAATGTCAATGTTCACTCTTGCCATCTCCTATTTGACCACTTTCAATTTACCTTGATTCATGGACCTAACATTCCAGGTTCCTATACAATATTATTCTTAACAGCATCGGACTTTACTTCCATCATCAGTCACATCGAAAACTGGGCATTGTTTTCATTTTGGCTCCGTCTCTTCATTCTTTCTGGAATTATTTCTCCATTCTTCTCCAGTAGCATATTGGGCACCTACCGACCTGGGGAGTTCATCTTTCACTGTCCTATATTTTTGCCCTTTCATACTGTTCATGGGGTTCTCAAGGCAAGAATACTGAAGTGGTTTGCCATTCCCTTCTCCAGTGGATCACGTTTTTGTCAGAACCCTCCTCCATGACCCATCTGTCTTGCGTGGCCCTACATGGTGTGCCTCATGGTTTCATTGAGTTAGACAAGGCTGTTGCCCACGTGATCAATTTGGTTAGTTTTCTGTGATTGTGGTTTTCATTATGTCTGCCCTTCAATGAATAAGGATAAGAGACTTATGGAAGCTTCCTGATGGGAGAGACTAACTGTGGGGGAAACTGGGTCTTGTTCTGAGGGGCAGGGCCATGCTCAGCAAATCTTTAACCTATTTTTTTGTTGATGGGTGGGGCTATGTTCAATGCAAAAGTAGGGTTTTTGTTTTATGGTTTTTTGAATTTTGAAATGCAAAAGTAGGAAGTCAAGAGATACCTGGAGTAACAGGCAAGTTTGGGCCTTGGAGTACAAAATGAAGCAGGGCAAAGGCTAACAGAGTTCTGCCAAGAGAATGCACTGGTCATAGCAAATACTCTCTTCCAACAACACAAGAGATGACTCTACACATGGACATCACCAGATGGTCAACACCAAAATCAGACTGATTATATTCTTTGCAGCCAAAGATGTAGAAGCTCTATACAGACAGCAAAAACAAGATCTGGAGCTGATTGTGGCTCAGATCATGACTTGCTTATTGCAAAATTCAGGCTTAAATTGAAGAAAGTAGGGAAAACCACTAGACTGTTCAGGCATGACCTAAATCAAATCCCTTATGATTATACAGTGGAAGTGAGAAATAGATTCAAGGAATTAGGTCTGATAGACAGAGCACCTGAAGAACTATGGACAGAGGTTTGTGACATTGAATAGGAGACCATCCCCAAGAAACAGAAATGCAAAAAGGCAAAACAGTTGTCTGAGGAGGCCTTACAAATAGCTGTGAAAAGAAGAGAAGTGAAATGCAAAGGAGAAAAGGAAAGATATACTCATCTGAAGGCAGAGTTCCAAAGATAGCAAGGAGAGATAAGAAAGCCTTCCTCAGTGATCAATGCAAAGAAATAGAGGAAAACAATAGAATGGGAAAGACTAGAGATCTCTTCAAGAAAATTAGAGATACCGAGGGAACATTTCATGCAAAGATGGGCTCAATAAAGGACAGAAATGGTATGGACCTAACAGAAGCAGAAGATATTAAGAAAAGATGACAAGAATACACAGAAGAACTATACAAAAAAGATCTTAATGACCCAGATAACCATGACTGTCT
>NW_011494605.1:2468039-2493022 GCF_000754665.1 Bison bison bison
AACCACTAGACCATTCAGGTGTGACCTAAATCAAATCCCTTATGATTATACAGTGGAAGTGAGAAATAGATTTAAGGGCCTAGATCTGATAGAGTGCCTGATGAACTATGGAATGAGGTTCGTGACACTGTACAGGAGACAGGGATCAAGACCATCCCCATGGAAAAGAAATGCAAAAAAGCAAAATGGCTGTCTGGGGAGGCCTTACAAATAGCTGTGAAAAGAGAGAAGCAAAAAGCAAAGGAGAAAAGGAAGATATAAACATCTGAAGGCAGAGTTCCAAAGATAGCAAGGAGAGATAAGAAAGCCTTCCTCAGTGATCAATGCAAAGAAATAGAGGAAAACAATAGAATGGGAAAGACTAGAGATCTCTTCAAGAAAATCAGAGATACCAAAGGAACATTTCATGCAAAGATGGGCTCAATAAAGGACAGAAATGGTATGGACCTAACAGAAGCAGAAGATATTAAGAAAAGATGACAAGAATACACAGAAGAACTATACAAAAAAGATCTTAATGACCCAGATAACCATGATGGTGTGATCACTCACCTAGAGCCAGACAGCCTGGAGTCTGAAGTCCAGTGGGCCTTAGGAAGCATCACTGAATAAAGCTAGTGGAGGTGATGGAATTCCAGCTGAACTATTTCAAATCCTAAAAGACAATGCTGTGATAGTGCTGCACTCAATGGCCAGCAAATTTGGAAAACTCAGAAGTGGCCACAGGACTAGAAGTGGCCACAGGACTGCAAAGGTCAGTTTTCATTCCAATCCCAAAGAAAGGCAATGCCAAAGAATGCTCAAACTACTGCACAATTGCACTCATCTCACATGCTAGCAAAGTAATGCTCAAAATTCTCCAAGCAAGGCATCAACAGTACATGAACTGTACACTTCCAGATGTTCAAGCTGGATTTTAAAAAGGCAGAGGAACCAGAGATCAAATGCTCAACATCCGTTGGATCATCGAAAAAGCAAGAGAGTTCCAGAAAAACATCTACTTCTGCTTTACTGACTATGCCAAAGCCTTTGACTGTGTGGATCACAACCAACTGTGGAACTTTCTTGAAGAGATGGGAATTCCAGACCACCTTACCTGCCTCCTGAGAAATCTGTATGCAGGTCAAGAGGCAACAGTTAGAATGGGACATGGAACAATGGACTGGTTCCAAATTGGAAAAGAAGTACATCAAGCCTGTTATTGTCACCCTGCTTATTTAACTTCTATGTAGAATATTTCATGCAAAATGCTGGGCTGGGTTAAGCACAAGCTGGAATCAAGATTGCTGGGAGAAATATAAAAAAGCTCACATATGTAGATGATACCACCCTTATGACAGAAAGCAAAGATGAACTGAAGAGTTTCTTTCTTTCTTTCTTTTTTTCTTGAAGAGCTTATTGATGAAAATGAAAGAGGAGAGTGGAAAGCCTGGCTTAAAACTCAACATTCAAAAAATAAAGATCATGGCATCCAGCCCCATCACTTCATGGCAAATAGTTGGAGAATTAATGGAAACAGTGACAGACTTTATTTTCTCAGGCTCAAAAATCATTGCAGATGGTGACTGCAGCCAAAATTAAAAGATGCTTGCTCCTTGGAAGAAAAGTTATGACAAACCTAGACAGTATATTAAAAAGCAGGGACATTATTTTGCCAACAAAGGTCCGTTTAGTCAAAGCTATGATTTTTTTCCAGCAGTCATATATGGATGTGGCAGTTGGATCAGAAAAAAAGCTGAGTGCCAGAGAGTTGATGCTTTTCAACTATGGTGTTGCAGAAGACTCTTGACAGTCACTTGGACTGCAAGGAGATCCAACCAGTTTATTCTAAAGGAATCAGTCCTGAATATTCATTGGAAGGAATGATGCTGAAACTGAAGCTCCAATACTTTGGCCACCTGATGGGAAGAACTGACTCATTTGAAAAGACCCTGATGCTGAGAATTATTGAAGATGGGAGGAGAAGAGGAAGACAGAGGATGAGATGGTTGGATGGCATCACTGACTCGATGAACGTGAGTTAGAGCAAGCTCTGGGAGTTGGTGATATACAGGGAAGGCTGGAGTGCTGCAATCTATGGGTTTGCGGAGTCAGACATGATTGAGCGACTCAACTGAACCAAAAGGAGTCCAACATTTGTTTATCATGCCATTGATATTTTCATTACTGGTCTCAGAAAGTAATAGAAAGTCATTATTCTTATGGTATAACATTGAACTAAGTTCAGACTTCAGAATTTCTGGTCCTCCTTACCCAGTTCAGTGAAAGGCCATTTCATCTCTCTTGCTATAGACTGAATATTTTTGCTCACTTCCCTCCCCATTTCATACTTTGAAATTTTAACCCTGAAGGTGATGAAATTCAGAGGCAAGGCCTTTGGGAGGCAATGAGATCATGAGGGCATCACCCTCATAAATGGGACTTGTGCCCTTATAAAAGAGACCCAAGAAAGTTCTCTTGCCCCTTCTGCCATGTGAGTTTATAGTGAGAAGACTCATCTATATGGAAGTGTCTCACCAGACACTGAATCTGTTGGTGCCTTGATCTTGGACTTCACAACCTCCAGAGCTGTGAGAAATACATATCTGTTGTTTAAAGCTACCCAGACTGCAGTGGACTTCCCAGGTGACTCCAGTGGAAAAGAACCTGCCTGCCAATGCAGGGTACATAAAAGATGCAGGTTCGATCCTTGGGTCAGGAAGATCCGCTGGAGAAGGTAATGGCAGCCCACCCTAGTATTCTTGCCTGGAGAATCCCATGGCTAGAGGAGCTTGGTGGGCTATAGTCCATAGGCTCTCAAAGAGTTGGACATGACTGAAGCAACTGAGCATGCAGACTGCAATATCATTATAGCAGCCCAAATGGAAAAAAAAGGAAAGATCTCCATTGTTTATAAGCTACCTAGTCAATGCTGTTTTGTTGCAGCAGCCCAAATGGACTAAGACATCTTTCATATGAATGTTTTATTTATGTAAAAATCTTTTACAAGGTAAGGAAGGGATCTATTCAGCCACTGACCAAAAAAAATCCTATGGCTGCAGAATTTCTGGCTCCTAGAAATCTAGGAAAACCTCTCTGTAATAACAAAGAGCTGTTGCTTGCAAGATACACACATGATATCCTTAAAAACTGAAAAATAAAACACTTAAAAGGTGTTGGTTTGCAAAGATCAGAAGCCTGTTAAACTTCCTTCAGGAAACTGGGATGTAGTGTAAGAATGCTACAGATATCAGGCCCCCAAATATGGACTGCATCGTCATTAGAAACCAGTCAGATAGCTTTTGTTCCTCTCTTACCTTGTAGTTTCTCATTTCTGCTGTGTTCATTTCATTCTCTTCTATCTTTACTACGCTTTTCTACTCAACTACGTGCATGTGGACATCACCACCTCTACAAAATTCTAGCCTCCGGCCCAAATCAACCAGACTTCTTGTTTCTCACAGTTCCTCTCATTTTCAGGCAGAGAAAATGTGACTGGTTTAGCTAGGATAAGGTAATCATTCCTCTGTTCTGGGGTTGCAATGACATGGTACCT
This sequence comes from Bison bison bison, assembly GCF_000754665.1. NCBI lineage: Eukaryota > Metazoa > Chordata > Mammalia > Artiodactyla > Bovidae > Bison > Bison bison. The sequence continues at coordinate 2,471,575 of NW_011494605.1, forward strand.
AAGGTTGTCTCTTCTAGGGTCTGACAAGTTCTTCGAGTGTGTGAGGATAAAAAAGAAATAATATAAATCTCAAATTGAGTATTATTTATCTGAAAACTTAGTATTATGGTACTACTGATTTCCTGTTTCAGTTTGCATTTTCTTAAGAACATGTTGTTTCTAATCTCACCTAGACTGATTAACTTTTGAAGATACTATGGCAATTTTCATCACCATAATTCTCAAATGTGGCCAAATTCTCTTCAAATATTCTTCAAATCCATAATTTTGGACTATGCAAATATTCAGTACTATATAAGGCTGGGAAAGAAGAATTTCTCCAGATAGAGACCCTCATGTTCTCTTGAACCTGGCCATCTTACATTCTTATCTGACAAATAGAAACTTCCATATGTGGCAAGCCTGTCACTTTTTCAATGCCTTGACCAGAAACCACTGGTTCTGCCACTGACCACTGCTACCCAACACCCTGGCCCTCAACAAGGAGATACAATTTAGTCTATTTGATAAACTCCAAAATCATCTGATGAGGTGAAAAAACATCATCTTTGGATAGAAACATAATTGGGTCAGACTTCTGGCTTCACCATAAATTAATATAATCTGTTTGGCTTCTGAATCCTCGTTTGTAAAATAGGAGCAGTGAATGATCCCAACCTAATAAGCTCAATGGGAAGATTAGAGATATTGCAAGTATGATGGCTAAAAAATAAATCATAAATTCATTTACATTTCACAAATTTATTGAATGCCTACTAGTGCTAACCTACTAGTTTAATGATGTGTTCAGTTCAGTTCAGTTCAGTTCAGTCGTGACCCCATGAATCTCAGCACGCCAGGCCTCCCTGTCCATGACCAACTCCGGAAATGATGTGTTAAGCTGCTTCTATTCATTGCTATCATGTTTCAGAGATGCATACCTGTCTCTGCAGTCAGACATTCTATTAGCAGGAGATACAATGTTACTCTCACTCCTCCTGGGGACTCTCAAGTAGTAGCAAATAAATTTAAGGAAAACATTCCCAGTCTGGGGAAGGGAGGGAGGCTCACGAGGAAGGGGATATATAGTTATGATAGACTCACTTTGTTGTATGGCAGAAACCAACACAATATTGTAAAGCAATTATCCTCCAATTAAAAATTTAATTGAAAAAAAAAAAAAGAAAAACTTACCCAATCTAAAGAGATACGTCATCTATGTTCACATACTTGAACAAAGACACATATCAAACTCACATACTTTTAATGTTGTTATACTTAAGTCATTTAAGGAGACAAAAAACATGTATCTAAATCTACTGGTTATATTAGGCATAAATATACATTCAAATATTTTTAAGTGTACTTGGATGCTGCAAAGCATAGATTCATTAGATGGTATTTAATGTCTATGAAATAATTGAGAAATTTCACTATAACAAAGTCATCATAGAGTTCTGGAAAGAGGCAAATGTAAAACAAGATATGCTGTCAAGCAGTTCTAGCTGAAAAAGACTTTAGAAGATCATTGAGTACTTTGATTTTAACAGCAGGTAAATCAAGGTCCCAAGAAAAGAAATAAACCCTAAGTCACATAACAAATACAGAACTAGCACTAGATCCCAAGGCTTCTTCCTCTTTGTTCTGTGTTTTTTGTACCAGACAAAGTACTAGTGATAGAACAATTGTTTTTATTCTAACCTTTGTAAGTGCTGAAAACCTAATCAGCCAAGATGCTTAGAGATGGGGACAATTTAGATGGAGAGAGATGAGAAAAGGCACGGTGGAAGGGATGTACAGGATGTATTCTGGAAAGAGTAAGTGATACAAAAGGCCAAAGTAGGTAGGAGTAGGTAGGAGGCTGGGAAACTACAAAGGACAACTAATTCTATGTAAGCACTGTGCACTAGGCCATGTGATAGACACTTCACACAGCTTATCTTACTTACTTAAAGACTTGACATCTAGGTTATAGCTCTCAGACTATGCATTCTTTGAGTAGAAGGGAACATCTTATAGGCTGGGTCCACGAGACTTGTTGAGTACAAACTTACAGAAAGTCTCATATCAATTAGCTCAATCTGATCACCATTTTAAATTGACTGAGAAGGTACACTATGATGACCAGCAGAAAAGACAAAAGCCTGGAAGACAGGAAACAAGTTCCAGACGAAGCTCAACATTCTGTGTGACCTTTGATAAATCACTCACTTACAATATTAATTTCCTATTAATGATGACAATGCTTATTATGTTGTTCAGAATTTCTTATCCACATGTACCTCAACCTAGTGTGTTGTAAACATTAATGTGCAAAGGAATCATCTCAGGAGCTTGTAAAAAATGCAGACCCCTATGTGTATCCCAAGAACAAAATATGCTGACACTGTATCTAGAGTGGGACAGGAATCTACACTAAACAATCACCTTTGGTAATTCTGATAGTGATGATCCCTAGATCATGTTTTAATGAGAAATGTCTAATTCAGTGTATTCCCCTCTTCGCTTTGGCTACCAAGAAACAGTTTGCTTTTAAGCTTCCTCTTCTATTAATTACTTGCCTCTGGTTATGTTATTTATTTCAATGGTCCTATTACATCATTGTGGGGTTTTGTAATGTTGCTTTTTAATGGAAGGACCTTACATTCTTTCCATGTGGTAGAGATAAATAATAAATAAAATTACATAGTAACTGAACTTCACTGGAATATGAAGGTTGTATTAGATAATCTCCATGTGACTATCAAATTCAAAGTTTTATTTTTCTATAAATCAAGCAAAAGCACCACCAAAACCAACATTAAATACTAAGAACCCGCATGGGCCATATATTGTGTTAGTGAACAATAAGACTTATAAAATTAAGTGCTATGAAAATTGTGGAGAAGGGCACAAAGGATGAGTGTGTTAAATAAGATGGGAAGACACAAGTTTTCTTTAACACAGAAGCCAAAGTATTCCTCACTAGAGGCTGATTTTCAGCAAAGATTTAAATGAGGCAATGAAGGGTTAGCCAAACATATTATCTGAGGTAGAGTACTCAGGCAGAGGAACAGTTAGGACGATGTCTGGAATACTCAAAGGAGAACAAGTGATCAGTGTAGTAGGAACAGGGTGAGTGGGGGACAGACTAGTAAGAGATGAGGTCAGAGAGAATGGGGGTGGGGGGTACAGATTAAGTAGCTTGTTCTAAATTATTTTAAGAACCTTTTATTCTGTGTAAAGTGGGAAGATATTGGACATTTTCAGCAAAAGGCAAGACATGAACTAATTTATGTTTTAGAAGATAGCCTGAGCTACTGTTTTAGCAATGGAAGCACAAGTGGAATCAGGAAGACCAATTACGGGGCTGTTGCAGTAATCCATGTGAAATAATAGTGGTTCAGTCTAGGGCAGTATTGGTGGAAAAGCCAATTGGATTTTCTAAAAGATTAGGTGTAGGAGATAAGAATTTAAGAGATACAGGGCTGCTGTACAGACTTTGCTCTAACTGATCAGAAAATGCTGTCTAAATTGTGGCCGTGATCAATGGAATCACATAAACCCCAGTTTAATCTGTTTACATAAAATAAACTTTAAAGGATAAGAAGAATTTGATTAGAGGAGAAAGATTCTGATCCTGTGGCATTCCTTTAAGCCATTAAGGTGATCCTACAACACACATGACTGACTAGCACAGAATTTCTTGCCTCGAAGGAGGAAGAACAGACTGTTAAGCTGGCTTCTATTTATCATTTTCTGTGTATCAGACATCATTCTAAACACCTTAAAAAGAATAAATAAATAAACCACCTCTGTATACATTATTAATGGGCTTCCCATGTGACACTAGTGGTAAAGAACCCACCTGCCCAGGGACATAAGAGACATGGGTTTGATCCCTGGGCCGGAAAGATCACCAGGAGGGCATGGCAACCCATTCCAGTATTCTTGCCTGGAGAATCCCATGGACAGAGGAGCTTGGAAGGCTATGATCTCTAGGGTAGCAAAGAGTCAGATAGGACTGAAGTGACTTAACATGCATGGATACATTATTATTATTATTCCCTATATTATGAATAAAGAAAATGATGTTCAGAGAGGTTAAGAAATGTGTCCAAGGTCATATAATGAGTAAGTTGGGAAGTTTAAACCAAGCAGCCAGGCCCCAAAACTCTCTCATTAACCACAATGCTACATAAACTCTAAAGACTTTTCTAAGTCACCATTTTCTCATATGGAAGTTGGGATACAGTATTATCCATGCTGTTGCTGTGCTGTGCTCAGTCATGTTTGACTCTTTGAGGCCCTATGGACTGTAGTCTACCAGGCTCCTCTGTCCATGAGATTTTCCAGGCAAGAATACTGGAGTGGATTGCTATTTCCTCCTCCAGAGATCTTCCCAACCCAGGGATTGAACCCGTATCCCCTAGATTTCCTGCATTATAGGCAGATTCTTTACCACTGAGTCATTGGGGAAGCCCTAATATTATCTACTTTATAACACTGTTGTGAGCAAAATAAGAATTTTTATTTAGCCCCTATGTTAATAATAAATAGCTGTCTATTTTATCAAACAATGTTATAGTTGATAAAACATTATGACCATTATTTTATTGCATTGTCACGTTTACTCTCATTTTGAATATTAATAAATTGAGACTCAATGGTGCTTAAATGATTTGTCATGTCACAAAAGTGAGAGACAGGATTTGATTTCAGATCTGATGTCTGTAAGATCTTTTTTCAATTTTTCTCATTGCTTCTAACAGATGAGGAATACAGAGATATGAAATGGCATTGAATGCTGCCTACAGTTCCCAGAAACATGATATAATGTCTTATAAAAAAACTGATTTAAATGGAACCTACATATAATGATAAATAGCTTCTCCATATATCAGCAACACACAGTTCCAAAATATATTAGAAACAATATATTACACTCAGTAGCAATAAAAAGAAACTATGTCCAAATAAACTTAACAAAAAATGAAGAATTTGTATAAATAAAGTTACCCAAACTATAGTATGAACAGAAAAAGATGAAACACACTATTCTCTGGATGGAAATACAATATTGTAATATGTCAACTCTACTCAAATTGTCCTATAGATTACACACAGCTTCAATAAAAATGCCAAAGATATTTTTAGAATGTGAAAGAGTAATTTTTAAAATTACTTTTAAAAACATAAGAATCAAGAATACTTTTTTTTAAAGAAGATTAATAAACAAGGACACGCTAAAGTAATAAAAAATATATTTCAAACTTAAGGGTGTTAAACTATATTCTAATGGTACAGAATAGATTTTCAACAAATTATGATGAACAATTGGCTAAGCATTGAGAAACAAGTAAAATTGAGTCCCTATGTCTAACTTCACTAATCAAAGTAAAGTAGATTAAGTATTGTGTAGAATATGGATAGGAGGGAGAGGAGGAGAGGAATAAAGAAGTCATGTAAGGTCATAGAGCCCTTAAAGAGAATATAATTGAACATTCTGCTACACACTTTTGAAAGGAAAAGATCTTTCTTTTTTAACAAAAAGGAGATAAGTTCCAAGGGAAAAGATTTATGGATTTGACAATTTGAAAATGAAAACTTCTGAACATCAAAAAATACTATAAAGAAAACTGAAAGGCAAATAATAAAGTGGGAAAATATATCCAACCCTATAAAACAGAAAAAGAGTTAATTTACTCAATATAAAAAGCTTTTACTTAAGAGAATGAAAAAGTATGCCACAGACTAGGAGAATATATTTGCAAAATATGTAACAGATAAAGGACTGGCCTCCAAAACGCATGCTATGCTATGCTAAGTCACTTCAGTCGTGTCTGACTCTGTGTGACCCCATAGACGGTAGCCCACCAGGCTCCCCCATCCCTGGGATTCTCCAGGCAAGAACACTGGAGTGGGTTGCCATTTCCTTCTCTAATACATGAAAGTGAAAAGTGAAAGCGAAGTCGCTCAGTCATGTCCGACCCTCAGCGACAACAAGGACTGCAGCCTACCAGGCTCCTCCATCCTTGGGATTTTCCAGGCAAGAGTACTGGAGTGGGAAAACTCAATGATAAGGAATTAAACAATCCAGTTAATAAAAAATGGGCTAGATATATTAAAATAAAAAATGGGCTAGATATATGAAAAGACACCTTACCAAAGAAGATATGAGTAGCAAATAAGTATATTAAAACATGTTCAACATCATATGTCATCAGGAAACTGCAAATTCAAACAATGATGAGATACCACAATGCACCTATTAGGATGGCCCAAATGTTGACAACCCCAAATGTTAGTGAAGATGTAAAATAACAGGAACTCTCATTTATTGCTGATGAGTGTGAAAAATGTATAGCCACTTTGGAAGACAGTGCGGTGGCTTCTTACAATACTGTATTCATGCCATAGGCTATACGAATCGTGATACTTTGTTACACAAGTGGGTTGAAAACCACACAAAAGCCTTCACACACATGTTTATAGAAGATTTATTCATAATTTCCAAAACTTAGAATCAGGCAAGATGTCCTTCAATAGGTGAATGGATAAAAAGTTGGGAATTTATACAATGGAATATTATTCAGCAGTAAAAAGAAATAAGCTATTAAGTCATGAAAATACATATAGGAAACATACTGCTTTTGTTTCTTTATATATCTAAAACTAAACTAGCTATGAAAATTGGTAAAAAAATAAAATTATGCCAACATTCTAACAATGATTATTTCTCTTTAATTGGGATATGAATAGCTTTGTCTCCTTCACTTCAATTATCTACATTTTCTATAACTTCTATAATAATATACATTGTGTTTATAATAAGAAAAAAATATAGTAGTTAAAAAAAAAAGCTTCTGGAGTAATCCTACTTATACTCTAAGCTAAGTCCACTGTCTTTCAAAGTTTCATTTTGCAACTCTGTGGAATGAGAATATTAGTTATTTGAGGAATATGTGACAATCTCACTGTAAGTATTTAACATAATGCTTATCCTATAATAAGGGATCAATAAATATTAATATATTTATATATTATATATAATATATATTATATATAATATATATAATAATATATATTATATAATAAATAATAATATATTATCATCATTCTGCATGCATGCCCAAGCATGTGTCCAACACTTTGACTCTTTGCAACCCCATTGGCTGAATTCCACCAGGTTCCTCTATTCATGGGATTTTTCAGGCAAGAATACTGGAGTGGGTTGCCATTTCCTCCTCCAGAGGATCTTCCTGAAATGTGGATCAAACCCATGTCTCCTGTATTTCCTGTATCAGCAGGCAGATTCTTTACCACTGAGCTACTTGGTAAGTCCATTCTACTTTTCATGGATCACAGCCCTGTTGTGGTGAAGGGGCTTGTGTAACTCTATGAAGCTATGAGCCATGCTGTGCAGGGGCACCCAAGATGGACAGGTCATAGTGATGGGCTATGTGGTCTACCAGAAAAAGAAACGGCAACCCACACCAGTATTCTTGCCACAAGAATGCCATGAACAGTATGGATAGGCAAAAAGATATAACACTTGAAGATGAGCCTCTGAGGTTGGTACATGTCCAAACGCTACTGGGGAAGAGCAGAGGACAATTACTAATAGCTCCAGAAAAAAAATGAAGCAGCTGGGCCAAAGAGGAGATGATGATCAGTTGTGGGTGTGTCTGGTAGTGAAAGTAAAGTATGATGCTGTAAAGAATAATATTGCATAGGAACCTGGGATGCCAGATCCATGAATCAAGGTAAATTGGACATGGTCAAGGAGGAATTCAGATGACCATCATCTTAATTCAGATGACCATTATATCTACTTCTATGGGCAAGACTCACTTAGAAGAAATGGGGTAGCCCTAATAGTCAACAAAAGAGTCTGAAAGGCAGTATTTGGGTGCAACCTCAAAAACAACAGAATGATCTCAATTTATTTACAAGGCAAACCATTTGACATCACAGTAATCCAAGTCTAAGTCCCAACCACTAAGGTGAAGAAGCTGATGTTAAATGGTTCTATGAAGACCTACAACAATTTCTAGAACATACACATACAAAATATTATTTTTATCACAGGGCATTTGGAATGCAAAAGTACAAAGTTAAGATATACCCAGAATAACACCCAGAATAATACCCAGAATAACTGGCCTTAGAGTACAAAATGAAGCAGGGCAAAGGGTAACAGAGCTCTGTCAAGAGAACATGCCAGTCATATCAAACACACTTCTCCAACAACACAAGAGAGGACTCTACACATGGATATACCTAATGGTCAATACTGAAATCAGATTATGTTCTTTGCAGCCAAAGATGGAGAAGTTCTATGCAGTGTGAAAAAAGGAGACCTGGAGCTAACTGTGGCTCAGATCATGAGCTCCATATTGCAAAATTCAGACTTAAACTGAAGAAAGTAGGGGAAATCACTTTGTAGGCCATTGAGGTATGACCTGAGTCAAATCCCTAATGATTATACAGTGGAGGTGACAAAGGGATTCAAGGCATTAAATTTGGTAGACAGAGTGCCTAAAGAACTACAGATAGGAGGCAATGACCAAAACCATCCCCAAGAAAAAGAGGCAAGAAGGCAAAATGGTTGTTTGAGAAGGCTTTACAAATAGCTGAGTAAAGAAGTGAGAGGCAAGGGATAAAGGGAAAGATATACCCAACTGAATGCTGAGTTCCAGAGGATAGCAAGGAGAGATAAGAAGTCCTTCTTAAATGAACAATGCAAAGAAATAGAAGAAAACAATAGAATGGGTACCACTAGAGATATGTTGAAGAAAACTGGAGATATCAAGGGAATATTTAATGCAAGGATGTGCATGATAAAGGACAGAAATGGTGAAGACCTAACAGAAGCAGAAGAGATTAAGAAGAGGTGTGAAAAACACACAGAAGAACTATTTACAAGAAAGGTCTTAATGATCTGGATAATCATAATGGTGTGGTTACTCACCTAGAGCCAGACATTTTGGAGTGTGAAGTCAAGTCGGTGTTAGGAGCCATTATTACAAACAAAGCTAGTGGAGGTGATGCAATTCCTGCTGAGCTATTAAAAATCCTAAAAGATGATGCTATTAAGTTGTCACACTCAATATGTCACCAAATTTGGAAAACTCAGTAATGGCCCCAGGACTGAAAATGTTCAGTTTTCAATCCAATTCCAAAGACAGGCAACATCTAATAATGTTCAAACTACAATACAATTGGGCTCATTTCAAACACTAGCAAGTTTATGCTTAAAATCCTTGAAGCTATGCTTCAGAAGTATGTGAACCAAGAACTTTCAGATGTACAAGACGGGTTTTGAAGAGGCAGAGGAACCAGAGAATGAATTCCCAACATTCATTGTATCATGAAGCAACCAAGGGAATTCCAGAAAAACATCTACTTCTGCTTCATTGATTATGCTAAAGCCTTTGTGTGGATCACAACAAACTGTGGAAACTTCTCAAAGAGATGGGAATACTAGACCACCCTACCAGCCTCCTGAGAAACCTGTATGCTGGTCAAGAAGTAACAGTTAGAACCAGACATGGAAATGACTGGTTCAAAATTGGGAAAGCAGTATGATAAAGCTGTATATTGTTACCCTGCTTATTTAACTTACAGCAGACTACATCATGAAACGAGTTGCCAGTTCAGGTTCGATGCACGATACTGGATGCTTGGGGCTAGTGCACTGGGACGACCCAGAGGGATGGTATGGGGAGGGAGGAGGCTGGAGGGTTCAGGATGGGGAACACATGTATACCTGTGGCAGATTCGTTTTGATATTTGGCAAAACTAATACAATTTTGTAAAGTTTAAAAATAAAATAAAATTTAAAAAAAATGCTGGGCTGGATGAATCACAGGCTGGAATCAAGATTGCTGGAAGAAATATCAACAACCTCAGATATACAGATGATTCCACTCTAATGGCAGAAAGTGATGAGGAACTAAAGAGCCCCTTGATAAAGGTTAAGGAGGAGAGTGAAAAATCTGGCTTAAAACTCATCATTCAAAAAACTAAGATCAGGGCATCTGATCCCATCACTTCATTGCAGATAGGGGGTAAAAAGTAGAAGCAGTGTCAGACTTTATTTTCCTGGGCTCCAAAGTCACTGCAGATGGTGACTACAGCCATGAAATTAAAAGATGCTTGCTCCTTGAAAGGAAAACTATAACAAACATAGACACCATGTTATAAAACAAAGACATCACTTTGCAGACAAAGGTCCAAATGGCCAAAGCTATGGTTTTTCCAGTAGTCATGTATGGATGTAAGAGTTGGACCATAAAGAAGGCTGAGCATCAAAAAGCTGATTCTTTTGAATTGTGGCATTGGAGAAGACTCTTGAGTCCCTTGGACTGCAACGAGATGAAACCAGTCAATCCTAAAGGAAATCAACCCTGCATATTCATTGGAAGGAGTGTTGCTGAAGCTAAAGCTCCAAATCTTTGGCCATCTAATGCAAAAAGCTGACTTATCGGAAAAGCTGCTGATGTTGGGAATGATTGAAGGCATAAGGAGAAGGGGGCAGTAGAGGACAAGATGATTAGATAGCACCACCAGCTCAATGGACATGAATCTGAGCAATCTCCAAGAAAAAGCAGAGGACAGAGGAGCCTGGCATGCTGCCATTTATGGGGTCACAAAGAGTCAACACCACCAAGCAACTAAACAACAACAATAAATGTTTTTTACTATAATTATTAAAGTACAATGAGGTAAAATATATCTATTACAATACTAAGTTGGTATCAGATTTCATGCTTTAAAAAATAAATTTGGGTATATGTAAAGCTCAAATGGCAAAAGCAGAATTTAATTTAAGCAGAAAGTTTTAGGGTTTGACAACTGCAAATGAGAGAACTTTGAGTTTTGCAGTCAAATAGACAGAGAAAAAACTACAAATATGGTGGTAAGTACAGGTAAGGGTTATTACATATAGTTAAGAGTCTAGTAAAAATTCTCTTATGGTGGGGTGAAGAATATTTTAAGATAAGAAACTGGTTTTCACTTTTTGTAATATAAATCTTTTCTCTAACACCTCCAACTTCAATTAATTCTAACATATTTAACAAATATTTTAGGAGAATTGTTTTGGTTTTATGTAACTTTATCTTCTGCAGTCCATGGGGTCACAAAGAGTCAGATAGGACTGAGCGACTGAACAAGAGCAACAAATGTGTGTTTATCAGCTTAAAAAGGCCTGGCTATAAGAAACAGAAAAACTAATTCCAATATTTAAGCACAATAGAAGTTTACTTTGTGTCTCATATAAAAGAGATCCGTAATTAGGTACTCCAGGAGTGGCATGGTGACTCTACTGCTATGAGAACCTCGTCTTTTTCTGTTTTGTTACCCATATTCCACTCTTCAGGAAAGAAAAAACAAAAGATAGCATGATTTCTCCTTTCAGAATACTTGCTTCCCAAATGATGCATACAATACTTATATTTCTCTAGCCATAAAAGAATATGGAGAATGCCATTTTCCCAGGGAGTTATGTATAGATAAAACCAAGGATTTTGCTTCCAAGGAGGAAGGGGAGGAGAGTGAATAGTGAATTAGGTAAGTAGCACTCTGTGCCATGGTCTGTAAAGAGAGAGAACATTTTACATGTATTTGAATACAGTCTGAAACAGAGGCAGCATACACAACTTTAACCTCTATGAGTATTTAGAGGTAGAGTTGATCATGAAAGAGTGAGGTCTTCCCAAAGAAAACTGCACAGAAATCTTATGAAGCTTTAGATGTCCACAAGCTCTGGAATAGGAATCTAAATTACCCTTAGCTAGGTCCCAGTGTGTTAAGAGCTCAACACTCCTGTTGCTCCCTTTAATACACACTTATCATTTAGATTATAAAAATTCTTGTTAGGAGAGTGCCTCAGAGCACACAACTTCTCCCATAGGATGATGGCATACTCTATTGCTGAGGTCACTTCCACTTTGAATCTGTCAGGACATGGGGAATCTACTTGATCTCTCATGTCTTGGACCACACCCCAGGGCTTGATTTATTGCCTAAAATTGGGCATTACTGCCACATCCCTAGGCTCTAGCACAGTTTTTGATATATAGTAAGTGCACAATAAATACTTGCTGACTAAGTTAAATCAAAAAAAGAAAGAGTGAAAGAAAGAAAAAGAGGGCTCTTCCACTCTCTCTGAGATGTTAAACTTACTAATCAGGAAATTAAAGTAACAGTGAGATGCCCTTTCCACATATCTGATGTGAAAAACTGATGAAAAACAAAAAGCATGACAAAATTAAAATCTGGTAAAAATGTAGAGAAAATTGTACTCTCATATTCTGCTGGTGAGAATGTAAACTAATATTCCAGTTTGAAAACAATCAGATAGTCTCTACTATATAAATAACATGCAAAGCATATGATATAACAATCCCACTTCCAGGTATATGTTCACATAAGGACAAAGATCACCATATACAAATGTTTAATGCAACATTTGGCTCCCAGGTGACACTAATGGGAAAGAGCATGCCTGCTAATGCAGGAGATGTAAGGGATGCTGGTTCCATCACTTGGGTGGGAAGATCCCCTGGAAAAGGAAATGGCAACCCACAAAACTTGGCAACCCCCTTAACGTCCACAGTAGGGAAATGGGTTTATAATGTGATATTTTCATGTGACAGGGTAATAGCAAAGTGGTTGAGATTTCTATTGCTCACTGTATCCAGTTCTTTGCTTGGAATGACCTCAGGCAGTATAGCACCAAGAGAAAATCACACCATCTGACTCTGTCTTTCCTTCCTTATATCCATCAAGATGCTTATTACAGAAATCCCCAATATTTAGCTCCAATTAGCTTCTCCTCTACTAAAAAGCCTTCACTGACCACAACTATTTATTCAATTCTGGAGACTTCTAATGTTATTCTCAATCTCTCTCTCAATCTCAATCTCTCTCTCAATCTCAATCTCTCTCTCAATCTCTCTCTCTCTCTCTCTCTCAGCAGTATGTATGCTGCTGCTGCTAAGTCCCTTCAATCATGTCCGACTCTGTGCGACCCCATAGACGGCAGCCCACCAGGCTCCCCCGTCCCTGGGATTCTCCAGGCAAGAACACTGGAGTGGATTGCCATTTCCTTCTCCAATGCATGAAAGTGAAGAGTGAAAGTGAAGTCGCTCAGTCTTATCCAACTCTTAGCAACCCCATGGACTGCAGCCTACCAGGCTCCTCCACCCATGGGATTTTCCAGGCAACAGTACTGGAGTGGGGTGACATTGCCTTCTCCGATGTGTGTGTGTGTGTGTGTGTGTGTGTGTATATATACATATATATATATATACACACAAATATATATTCAGTGACTGTTCAGTGATTATTACAGTAAGTGGCACATAGTGGGACTCAATGAATATTTGTTGAATGAATGACCAGTCTCAGAGGACTTATGTTAGAAGAAGGAGAAAGGGTAAATATTATTAAGTTGAATTCCATGTACAAATAATCTCAAGGAATTTATATATAACTTTTCTCTTGCTATATCAACACTTTTTCATTCTCACTTTTTTCTTTCTTGCTGAAGACAACTTGCATGTAGTAAAGTACAAAAATATTAAGTGTATAGCTCATTAATTTTTTACATGTCTCCTTCCTAAGAAAAAGTCAAGACTCTTATGTTCGTTTAATCCCATTTACTTCCTTCCACGTTTGCATTATGATTGTCAAATACCTTATTAATATTAGCTTTTGCATTGTTGAAATTTGCCATTTGATATTGGAACATATTCTTAAATAAATGTGGTTATGTTATACATCATTTTAATGTGCATTTATTGCTTTATGATACATTTTTTTTGGTAAATGACATTATTATACTTTCTGTTTAATTTATATTTAGACTAGGGAAATAATGTTAGACAAAAATAAAATTTGAGTAATTTTCTCATTTGAGTTCAAAATGGGCCATAAAGCAATGGAGACAACTCACAACATCAACAATGCATTTGGCCCAGGGACTGCTAATGAATGTACAATGCAGTGGTGGTTTAAGGAGTTTTGCAAAAAAGACAAGGATCTTGAAGATAAGGAGTGCAGTGCCTGGCCATCTGAAGTTGACAATGACCCAATGAGAGCACTGTCAAAGCTGATCCTCTTACAAGTATGCCAGAAGTTGCCGAAGACATCAACCATTCTATGGTGATTTGGCATTTGAAGCAAATTGGAAAGGTGAAAAAGCTCAATAATAGGTGCCTCATGAGTTGACTGGAAAAAAAATTGTCATTTTGAAGTGTCATCTTCCCTTACTCTGTATAAAAATAGTAAACCATTTTGCTATCAGACAGTGATGTATGATGAAAAGTGGATTTTATAGGACAACCAGTGATGACAAGTTCAGCTGTTGGACTGAGAAGAAGCTCCAAAGCATTTCCCAAAGCCATGCTTGCACCAAAAAAAAAAAAAAAAGTCATGGTCATTGTTTGGTGGTCTGCTGCCTATCTGATCCACTACAGCTTTGAGAATCCAGGAGAAAGCATTACATTTAAGAAGTATACTCAGCACATCAGTGAGATACACTGAAAAACACAACACCTGGAGCCAGCATTGGTCAACAGAAAGGGCTCAATTCTTCTTCATGACAATGCCCGATGGCACACTGCATAACCAATGCTTAAAAAGTTGAACGAATTGGGCTACAGAGTTTTGCCTCATTTGCCATATTCACCTGACCTCTTGCCAACTGATGGACACTTTTAAAGAATCTCAACAGCTTTTTGAAGGGAAACAACAGCACAACTAGCAGAAGGCAGAAGATCATTTCCAAGAGTTCATTGAATCCTGAAGTACAGACTTTCATGCTACAGGAATTAAAATAAACTTATTTCTCATTGGCAAAAATGTGCTGAATGTAATGCTTCCTATGATTAATAAAGATGTGTTTGAGCCTAGTTAATATGATTTAAAATTCAAGGTCTTAAACTGCAATTATGATTTCACCAACCTAATAATTCTTAGCTAAGTTGGTAAAGAATCTTCCTGCAAAGTAGGAGACCCCAGTTAGATTCCTAGGTTGGGAAGATCCACTGGAGAAAGGATAGACTACCCACTCCAGTATTCTTGGGCTTCCCTGGTAGTTCAGAAGGTAAAGAATCCACCTGCAATACAGGAGACCTGGGTTCTATCCCTTTGGGAAGATTCCCTGGAGAAGAGAATGGCTACCCACTCCAATATTCTGGCCTGGAGAATTCCATGGACAGAGGAGCCTAGCAGGCTATAGTCCATGTAGTCACAGAGTTGGACATGACTGAGAGAATTTCATTTGAACTTTTCAATAATTCAATCTACATTATAACACTCAGAAGACATTCACTTCAGTTCAGCTGCTCAGTTGCGTCTGACTCTGTGACCCCATGGACTGTAGCACACCAGGCATCCCTGTCCATCACCAACTGTCAGAGCTTGCTCAAACTCATGTCCATCAAGTTGGTGATGCCATCCAGCCATCTCATCCTCTGTCGTCCCCTTCTCCTGCCCCCAATCCCTCCCAGCATCAGGGTCTTTTCCAATGAGTCAACTCTTCGCATGAGGTGGCCAAAGTAGTGGAGTTTCAGCCTCAGCATCATTCCTTCCAATGAACACCCAGGACTGGTCTCCTTTAGGATGGACTGGTTGAATCTCCTTGCAGTCCAAGGGACTTGCAAGTCTTCTCCAACACCACAGTTCAAAAGCATAAATTCTTCAGTGCTCAGCTTTCTTTGTAGTCCAACTCTCACATCCATGCATGACTACTGGAAAAACCATATAGCCTTGACTAGACGGACCTTTGTTGACAAAATGTCTCTGCTTTTAAATATGCTGTCTAGGTTGGTCATAACTTTCCTTCCAAGGAGTAAGTGTCTTTTAATTTCATGGCTTCAGTCACCATCTTCAGTGATTTTGGAGCCCTCCAGATACAGTCATCCATTGTTTCCACATCTCTTTGTCATGAAGTGATGGGACCAGATGCCATGATCTTAGTTCTCTGAATGTTGAGCTTCAAGCCAATTTTTTCACTCTCCTCTTTCACTTTTGTCAAGAGGCTCTTTAGTTCTTCACTTTCTGTCATAAGGGTGGTGTTATCTGCATATCTGAGGTTATTGATATTTCTCCTGGCAACCTTGATTCCAGCTTGTGCTTCATCCAGCCTGGCATTTCACATGATGTACTCTGCATATAAGTTAAATAAGCAGGGTGACAATACACAGCCTTGATGTACTCCTCTTCCTATTTGGAATCAGTCTGTTGTTCCATGTCAAGTTCTAACTGTTGCTTCCTGATCTGCATACAGATTTCTCAGGGTGCAGGTCAGGTGGTCTGGCATTCCCATCTCCTTCAGAATTTTCCACAGTTTATTTCAATCCACATAGTCAAAGGCTTTGGCATAGTCAATAAAGCAGAAATAGATGTTTTTCTGGAACTCTCTTGCTTTTTTGATGATCCAGCAGATGTTGGCAATTTGATCTCTGGTTCCTTTACCTTTTCTAAAACCAGCTGAACGCCTTGAAGTTCACAGTTTAGTGTCATCAATATAGTCAAAGGCTTTGGCATAGTCAATAAAGCAGAAATAATCCAGCATAATTTCATCTCAGTATGCTTAACTTGATTAAATCTGCAAAGTCCCTTTTGACAGGTAAGGTAGCATAATCATAGGTTCCAGGAAATAGGACATTGATATCTTTAGAGGGACTGTATTCTGTCTTCCATAGTCATGACACATAATCCCTTACTAAGATAAACTGTTTCTCAATTTCCCTATTTGTAAGGTAGATACAATTATACTAATGACAGTGGGCTATTGAAATATTTCATTTAAATTAAATTGAACTCGATTCAAAGTAGGTGGTAATTAATAAACAGTGGTTACAATTTATTTTTAATTTATCTGCTACTAGTGAGGCAGCACTTGCAGAGGGAGTGTACATTAGGGCACATGTCAAGGCAATCACTGGGCAGAGGAGGTAGTAGGTGTGTTCAGGGTAGGGTTCCCCAGCAGATGAGGAAAAAGGAATACTTATGATCTTAAAAAGGAGCCAAATATTCCCTAGCAACAGCCCAAATTTCTCTCAACAAACTGTTCCCCAAGAAAGGAAATTAGCAAAAACCAATCTAAAGGGAATAAAATGAGAGAGGGAAAAATGAACCTGTACATAATCACCTGGGAACCTGCCATCCTCTGATACCCAGAGGCCATGCCTTCCAAGATGAACCTGAGAACTGCTGTGCAGAAAATTATTAAAAATAAGGAAGACAATATTCTCTTCCTGTACAGGATTTTGGTTTTCATTTCAAGTTTCAATTTCACCTGAGCAACTACATTTCTCTATTGCAGAACATCTAAATTGGTTAAAATAAGTATTAGTGGAAGAAAATGGGGGGTGCAGAGTGGGAGATAAGAGACCCGAGCTCTAGTTCCAACTCTGCTACTGACTTACTGACTAATTTTAAGCAAGTTTCTTATTTCTTGGCCTCAGTTCTCCCCATGTATAAATAAGAATTAGACTGAGCTGACAGGTCATCAGCTCTTTTATCATCAAATCTTAAGATTTTTGGTCTTGCCCTCTGTCTTTCCCTTCAGTTCAGTTGCTCAGTCATGTCTAACTCTTAGTGACCCCATGGACTGCGGCACACCAGGCTTCCCTGTCCATCACCAACTCCCAGAGCTTACTCAAACTCATGTCCATCGAGTCAGTGATACCATCCAACCATCTCATCCTCTGGCATCCCCTTCCCCTCCTGCCTTCAAACTTTCCCAGAATCAGGGTCTTTTCCAATGAGTCAGTTCTTCCCATCAGGTAGCCAAAGTATTGGAGTATCAGCTTCAGCATTAGTCCTTCCAAAGAATATTCGTGACTGATTTCTTTTGGGATTAACTGGTTTGATCTCGTTGTAGTCCAAGGGACTCAAGAGTCTTTCCCTTGGAGACTCCATTTTTTTTTAGCTTTGATATCACTTTCATGCTAATAAATCCCAAATTATATTGTCCTCTTATTAGGAATCAGAGATGTAGCTTTATCCACTAGTCATTTCCACTCCATCATTTTGCCATATCTCATATTCAACATGGCAAAAACTCCATTATTCTAACATTCAACATCCTTAATTCAGTGTCCTATATAATTTTTCTTACAACTAGTCCCCAGTACCTTCCATTTCATGGCAGGTGGATAATCATTCACCCAATCCCACCCACTCCTGCTACCCACCTTAATATTCCAAGAATATTTACTTTGTGTATATTACTTTTGCTTATATTCAGTGCCTTCTACCCCTTGGGTCACCTTAGCGTAGGACCTCAACTTTCCATAATAAACACATTAAAAATTGTAATAAATAGATGTTTAGTAAAAGTGCCTTTACTATTAATGAGCACAGTTAATTCAATGAACTAAATAGAATAGAAATCAGAGCAGAATAGAAATCAGGAAAGTTGGGTCTTTTATCTGCCTCAGGAATTGATTCAGTGTGGGACCTCAGATCATATGACCTATAGTTCTACCATCTAAAAAATGCATATTTGAACTTTTCTCATGCTATTTTCTCTATCAGAATTAATCTTTCAAGAATACCCACATTAATACCATTTATATAAAATCTTCCTGAGTTTCCCATTTACCATGGAAATTCAGAGATAATTGAAATGTGATCAGTCTCTCCCCTTGCCCCTGTATCTCTATAGTGTCACTGAGTCTGTCTTCTGTTGCATTTACTTGAGAGGATATGTGTCTGTCTCTCCTACAGGTCAGAGACCATGATGGTATCTGCAGTACCTTGCTTGCTACTTGTCAACAAGGAAGCAACCAGGAAGTACTTATTGAATGAATACATGATCCTATAGAGACATTGAGATTAAAAAGAAAGGTGGGAAAATTAGACATCCATATTTTACACTCACTGTGACATTTCCTCTTTGGAACCGGGAATGTAGCTATATAACCTTCTTTAAAGCTCTTTTTGTTGGGGGGGGGGGGACCCATAATATAAAAGCATTTAAATGAAGTTTCATTTGCCTTTTCGACTCCAAGTCTGTTAAAGCTGTTTAGCATTTCTATAGTATTTAACATTTCCAAAGTACTATTCAGTGTTAATTAGTTAATCTTAATACTCTGTAATGCAGGTCAATATTATGATTCTCTCTGAAAAGTTAAGAAAATGAAAATTCAAAGGTATTTTGGCTCCCCCTTTCAGGATGTGAGAAACTGCTGAACATTATTACAAAATAGTATTCTGGAATAGAAACTAGCAAAGGTTAGAAATGAAGAAAAGGAAATTGAATGGGCCAATGTATAAAAGGTAAAAAAGGACAGGGTATAAGTCCTCAATTTTGGGGTCTTATTCAGAGGTTTAGGCAGAGAAACTGGCCAAGAAACTGAAGTACATTGCCTACCAGATTTATGGCAACAAGATGATTTCAGAGCCCACTTACCTGTAGATGCACTGAGTTAGATGGCAGACACCTTGACATGATCAGGATTAACTCAGGGACTAAAGACAAGTAGAAGTTTGAAGCTTATAACTCAAAGTCTCAGTGACTGTAGCTGAAAGACTTGAGATAGTAGTTGCCATGCTTTTTTCCCCAAGGGTTATACCCTAAGACTATAGTCTCACTTAGCAAATGGAGAGCAGAGCTGGCAAAGTTACATTTGGTCAACTCTCTATGCTTGTGCCCTCCTATCCAGCAACTTTCTCACAATTCTTGGTGTGGAACATGCAGATAGAATGGTGGATGACATTTAAAATGACAGGAAATCTTTTTCTCTCCTAGAGCTGAGTTTGATGTACAGGCAGCAGGGAAAGGCTATTCACCCCATGGAGCATAATAAGCACAAATAGAGAGGGAAACATAAACACCAGAGACTGGTAACTAGGTCAAAGAAGATCTTTTCAATTAGAGGGAGTAAGTCTTTGACAACTAAATGTAACTAAATCCATTCCTTGTTTCATTTATTCACTCATTTCTACAGCAAATTGTTGAGTTCTTCCTCGTAAAGGAATGAAATAAATAAGACACCATTTCCACACCCAAAACTGAAGTGAAAGTTGCTCAGTTATGTTTGACTCTTTGAGACCCCATGGAATTCTCCAGGCAAGAATACTGGAGTGGGTAGCCTTTCTTTCCCTTCATTCACAATCAAGTTAAAAGTTCTTCAAAATATGATATGAAGGACCGACTATATCAAAAGTACCAGAGATGCTATTCTAAAATGCAGATTCCCAGGTCCTACTACAGACCTAATAAATGTATCTAAATATTTCTGGTGAGCCCCAAATATCTTTTTTTTTCTTTTTTAATCAGGCATCTAAGATGACCCCTAGGTACATTAAAGTTTGATAACCACTGGAAGTAGAAAAGCCAAATTGGAAGAAAGGAACTCAAGCTTTAGGGTCAATCAAACATGCTTTCAAATTGACCATTTCCTTTCTACATACCCTTTTTGAGCTCTAGTTCCCTCATCTGAAGACATGAAAACACAACATACGCTTTCAGGGGTATGATATAAATTAAATGAGAGAACACATATGAAGTGTATAGAATGTAATAGGCAATGAAAAGAAGGAGCAAAGAAGGAGGGACAGAAGGTTAATTAATTAGCTGATAGGTTGGTTCTCTTCCTTCTTCTGAACACATTCAAAAGCCCTTTTGAAAATGCCCACTTATATAACATGAAAGCAAGTTCTACAGATGAGAATTTTTCAGTGACATATCCAATTGACAATACTGATTGAGGAAATGGACAAATTCTTTAAAATATATAACTAAACAAAATGAATTTTTATAACTAAGAAGCCTGGTAAATTGAAATAGACATTACATATAAAGGTATGAAGCTCTCTCAAGAAACTGAAAATAGAGCTACAATATGATTTAGCAATCCCACTCCTAGGCATATATCTGGAGAAAAACAAGTTTCAAAGGGCTACATGCACTCCAATGTTCATTGTAGTGCTGCTTATAATAGCCAAGACAGAGAAGTAACCTAAATGTCCATTACAAGAGGAATGAATAAAAAGATGTGTTACTTATATACAATGGAATATTCAGTTCAGTTCAGTCTCTCAGCCATGTCCGACTCTTTGTGACCTCATGAACCACAGCATGCCAGCCCTCCCTGTCCATCACCAACTGTTGGAATCTAGCCAAACCCATGTCCATTGAGTCAGTGATGCCATCCAGCCATCTAATCCTCTGTCATCCGACTCTCCTCCTGCCCTCAATCTTTTCCAGCATCAGGGTCTTTTCAAATGAGTCAGCTCTTCACATCAGGTGGCCAAAGTATTGGAGTTTCAGCTTCAACATCAGTCCTTCCAATGAACACCAAGGACTGATCTCCTTTAGAATGGACTGGTTGGATCTCCTTGCAAACCAAGGGACTCTCAGAGTCATCTCCAACATCACAGTTCAAAAGTATCAATTCTTTGGTGCTCAGCTTTCTTTATAGTCCAACTCTCACACCCATACATGACCACTGGAAAAACT
>NW_011494605.1:2493122-2498557 GCF_000754665.1 Bison bison bison
GTTTCTACTGTTTCCCCATCTATTTGCCATGAAGTAATGGGACCAGATGCCACGATCTTAGTTTTCTGAATGTTGAGCTTTAAGCCAACTTTTTCACTCTCCTCTTTCACCTTCATCAACAGGCTCTTTAGTTCTTCTTTACTTTCTGCCATAAGGGTGGTGAAATCTGCATATCTAAGGATATTGATATTTCTCCTAGAAATCTTGATTCCAGCTTGTGCTTCCTCCAGCCCAGCGTTTCTCAAGATGTATATGAGTTAAATACATATAAATCTGCATATAAATTAAATAAGCAGGCTGACAATATACAGCCTTGACATACTCCTTTTCCTATTTGGAACCAGTCTGTTGTTCCATGTCCAGTTCCAACTGTTGCTTCCTGACCTCCATACAGGTTTCTCAAGAGGCAGGTCAGGTGGTCTGGCATTCCCATCTCCCTCAGAATTTTCCACAGTTTATTATGATCCACACAATCAAAGGCTTTGGCATAGTCAATAAAGCAGAAATAGATGTTTTTCTGGAACTCTCTTGCTTTTTCAATGATCCAGCAGATGGTAGCAATTTGATCTCTGGTTCTTCTGCCTTTTCTAAAACCAGCTTGAACATCTGGAAGTTCACGATTCATGTATTGCTGAAGCCTGGCTTGGAGAATTTTGAGTATTACTTTACTACGGTGTGAGATGAGTGCAATTGTGCGGTAGTTTGAGCATTCTTTGGCATTGCCTTTCCTGGGGATTGGAATGAAAACTGACCTTTTCCAGTCCTGTGGCCACTGCTGAGTTTTCCAAATTTGCTGACATATTGAGTGCAGCACTTATACAGGATCATCTTTAAGGATTTGAAATAGCTCAACTGGAATTCCATCACTTCCATTAGCTTTGTTCATAGTGATGCTTCCTAAGGCCCACTTGACTTCACATTCCAGGATGTCTGGCTCTAGGTGAGTGCGAGTGATCACACCATCATGATTATCTGGGTCGTGAAGATCTTTTTTGTACAGTTGTTCTGTGTATTCTTGCCACCTCTTCTTAATATTTTCTGCTTCTGTTAGGCCCATATCATTTCTGTTTTTTATTGAGTCCATTTTTGCATGAAATGTTCCCTTGGTATCTCTAATTTTCTTTAAGAGATCTCTAATCTTTCCAAAATGCAGTACTTGGATGCAATCTCAAAAATGACAGAATGATCTCTGTTCGTTTCCAAGGCAAACCATTCAATATCATGGTAACCCAAGTCTATGCCCCAACCAGTAACACTGAAGAGGCTGAAGTTGAATGGTTTTATAAAGACCTATAGGACCTTCTAGAACTAACACCCAAAAAGATGTCCTTTTCATTATAGGGGACTGGAATGTAAAAGTAGGAAGTCAAGAAACACCTGGAGTAATAGGCAAATTTGGCCTTGGAGTATAGAATGAAGCAGGGCAAAAGCTAATAGAATTTTGCCAAGACAATGCACTGGCCATAGCAAACACCCTCTTCCAACAACACAAGAGAAGACTCTATACATGGATATCACCAGATGTCAATACCAAAATCAGATTGATTATATTCTTTGTAGCCAAAGATGGAGAAGCTCTATACAGTCAGCAAAAACCAGACTGGGAGCTGACTGTGGCTCAGATCATGAACTTCTTATTGCCAAATTCAGATGTAAATTAAACAAAGTGTGAAAACCACTAGACCATTCAGGTATGACCTAAATCAAATCCCTTATGACTATACAGTGGAAGTGAGAAATAGACTTAAGGGATTAGGTCTGATAGACAGAGTTCCTGATGAACTATGGATGGAGGTTCATGACATTGTACAGGAGACAGGAATCAAGACCATCTCTAAGAAAAAGAAATGCAAAAAAGCAAAATGGCTGTCTGAGGAGGCCTTACAAATAGCTGTGAAAAGAAGAGAAGGGAAAAGCAAAGGAGAAATGGAAACATATACCTATTTGAATGCAGAGTTCCAAAGAATAGTAAGGAGAGATAAGAAAGCCTTCCTCAGCATTCAGTGCAAAGCAATAGAGGAAAACAATGGAATATTAATTAGCCATTAAAAAGAATGAAATGATGCCATTTACAGTAACATCAATGAACCTGGAGATTATCATACTAAATGTAGTAAGTCAGACAAAGACAAATATCATATGATATTGCTTATATATGGAATCTAAAAAAAACAAAGTATACAAATGTAGTTATTTACAAAACAGAAAAAGACTCACTACTTAGAGAATAATCTTATGATTACCAGGGTGGGAAGAGGGAAGGGAAGGGATAGATTGGGAGTTTGGCATTGACATGTACACACTGCTATATTTAAAATAGACAACCAACAAGGCCCTACTGTATAACACAGGGAACGTTGCTCAATATTCTGTAGTAGCCTAAATGGGAAAATAATCTGAAAAAGAATAGATACATGTATATATATATATAACTGAACCACTTTGCTGTACACCTGAAATGAACACAACATTTTAATCAACTATTTGTTGCTTTCAGTCTCTTAAGTCATGTGTCCAACTCTTTTCTAACCCCATGGACTGTAACCCACAAGCCTTTTCTGTCCATGGCTTCTCCAGGCAAGAATACTGGAGTGTGTTGCCACTTCCTTCTTCTGGGGATCTTCCCCACCCAGGGATCAAACTCATGTCTATTGCATCAGCAGGTGGATTCTTTATCACTGAGCCATCAGAAAAGCCCAGCATATTCTTACTGTGGAATAATATACAATAGCGAAAGTAAATGAATAAATAAATAATACAACTCAGTGATATGAATAAATCTTAGTAACATATCATCAAATGTAAAAAGCAAGTCTCAGAAGATTATCTACTACATTATATCCCTTTTGTGAAGCTTCAAAACAATGAAAATTAAATAATATTTTAACTATGCATATGTATTTGATAAAACTATTGTAAAATTTCAGGATATTAATTATCTTTGAGGTGGAGGCACAAGATTAAGAGGCAAAAGGAAGATGTACGTTATTGTTTATATTATTTTCCTTGCATTGGATGTGGGTTTTTGAATATTCATAAGGTTATTTAAAATGATAAAGAATCAAAGGGGCATGCATAGATTAATAATGACAGCATATATAAAAAAAGAATTATGATTAACAGCATATCTAAAGTCATCTTTTAAAAATTAAAATTAAAAATTATTGAGGTTTTCAAGGCTAGAAATACTAGGGGCAAGATAGAGCTGAGACTTAGGCCAAACTTCCTAGTTCAGTTTGGCCATGGTCCACTCAGTCAAGCTAGATAGATACCACTGGTGAAATTTGTTGGAGCTCATTTAAGAATATCTACATTAAGATCTGGCCCAGAGATTTTTGGTCAAGTCTGTATTCCCACAGGCCACCAAGACTGAGTGAGGGCAGATTCAGTGTCCAGCAATGGGCCAGGTATCAGAATGTAGTGAAGTAGGCTAAGTAATTAGTATAGGCTAGATTCTATCTAGCCATTCTCATCTACTAATTGGGTATGCATATAATAATTACGAATACAATAATACCTGAAAAATTTTCACAGGCTATTAGTCATTACTCTGAATTTATGCTTTCAAAATGTGGTACTGGAGAAGACTCTTGAGAGTTCTTGGAATGCAAGGAAATCAAACCAGTCAATGGTAAAGAAAATCAACCTTGAATATTCATTGGACAGACTTATGCTGAAGCTGAAGCTTTAATACTTTGGCTACCTGATGCAAAGAGCTGACTCATTGGGAAAGACCCTGATTCTGGGAAAGATTGAGGGCAGGAGGAGAAGGGGATGACAGAGGATGGAATGGTTGGATGGCATCATCAACTCAATGGACAAAGTCTGAGATAGTGAAAAACAGAGAAGCCTGGTGTGTTGCAGCCCATGGGGTTGCAAAGAGTTGGACATGACTGAGAGACTGAATAGCAACAGTACTTTCACACACATTATTTCCTTTCCACACTCAGAAGTCTGTGCACTAAGTATGAAAGCAGACATAGTAGATACTGTTATTCAAGTATATATAGTTAAGAAAACTGAGGCACAAAGAAGTGAAGGGGGAAGAAGTAAAACAAGAACTGAAGCCCAGTTCTGTGTGAGTCCAGGTCCAGTCATCTTCTGCTATGTCAAGATACCTTTTATCTTCTTTTTTCTCAAACTGAAAATTTGTAGGGTGCTTTGACTATTTATATCCTAGAAAACAGTCATAATTCATTAATCACACTTCTAGAAATCATACTCAAGCATTTAACCTAAAAGATAACTACAAAATATTACTATCACCATCATTACTATTAATGATGGTTATCATCCATGCTTTCCAAATGGCTGCTCTAAGCACTACAGAGGCTATCCTAGCTAATCCAAGTGTTAGTATTACCACTTTATAAATGAGGAAATATGTGCAGAGAGTTTTAAGTTAAAGATTTGATAAAGATCACATGGCCAGGAATTAACTCTATGGGCTGAACCTGAAGTCAATGTTCTTCAACATTATGCATAGTTAAGTGGAACCTTCATAGCTTCAGGTGACTCCATTGTTTCCCCACTGACTCCTAGGTAATATGGTAAGCCTGACAGCTAGAGAAAGTGTTAAAATAACTCAATGTCTAACCATGTTTATAGTTGGTAAAGAATCTGCCTGCAATGCAGGAGACCTGAATTCAATTCCTGGGTTGGGAAGATCCTCTAGAGAAGAAAATGGCAACCCACTCCAGTATTCTTGCCTGGAGAATCCCATGGACACAGGAGCCTGGCAGCTACAGTCCATGGGGTTGCAAGAGTTAGACATGACTTAGCAACTATACCACCACCATCAATCATGTTTATAGGGAGGGACAAAGATGATATTGGTAAAGTATGACAAGGGATACTTTGGGGTGTGAGCAAAATATGGCAAAAGAGAATTCCTACCACAGACAGATTTTCTTGCTGAACTTGATTTTATGTCCAATTGAGAGTCAATTCCAGTTTGGGTCTAGGGAAGGGTTGAGCTCCACCAATTTTTCTGGGTTACATTTGACAAGCTCTTTGAGCTCTGAATGTCTATAACCTGTGATTTTCAGACATACTCAACTGCCTGCTTGATCAGTACAATTTATTGTCTGATAGGCATCTCAAACAACATAGCCCAAACAGAACTTTTGATATTTCACTACCAAAATAGGCTCTGCTCTCAGCCTTCTTCATTTCAATAAGTGACCATGCATTCACTCAGTTGCTCAGGATAAAAGCCTAGGGGTCATTGATTCCTGTCCTTTTCTCAAACCACACCTAAGCAAGTCATGACATAACTTCAAAATATTTTTAAAATCTGTTCATTTTGATCTACCTTTATTATTACCACCCCATCTCTCACTGGACCTCTGCAATCATCTCCTGCTTATTTAACTTATATGCAGAGTACATAATGAGAAATGCTGGGCTGGATGAAGCACAAACTGGAATAAAGA
>NW_011494605.1:2498657-2501069 GCF_000754665.1 Bison bison bison
CTCAGAAATGCAGATGACACCACCCTTGTGGCAGAAAGTGAAGAGGAACTAAAAAGTCTCTTGATGAAAGTGAAAGAGGAGAGTGAAAAAGTTGGCTTAAAGCTCAACATTCAGAAAACAAAGATCATGGCATCCAGTCCCATCACTTCATCTCAAATAGATGGGAAAACAATGGAATGACACTGTCACAGACTTTATTTTTCTGGGCTCCAAAATCACTGCAGATGGTGACTGCAGCCATGAAATTAAAAGACACTTACTCCTTGGAAGGAAAATTATGACCAACCTAGACAGCATATTAAAAAGCAGAGACATTACTTGGTCAACAAAGGTCCGTCTAGTCAAGGCTAGGGTTTTTCCAGTGGTCATGTATGGATGTGAGAGTTGGACTATAAAGAAGGCTGAGCACCAAAGAACTGATGCTTTTGAACTGTGGTGTTGGAGAAGACGCTTTAGAGTCTCTTGGACTGCAAGGAGATCCAACCAGTCTATCCTAAAAGAAATCAGTTCTGAATATTCACTGGAAGGACTGATGCTGAAGCTAAAACTCCAATACTTTGACCATCTGATGTGAAGAGATGACTCATTTGAAAAGATCCAGATGCTGTGAAGAGAGACTGAAGGTGGGAGGAGAAGGGGATGACAGAGGATGAGATGGTTGGATGGCATCACCAACTCAATGGACATGAATTTGAGTGGACTCTGGGAGTTTGGTGACTTGACAGGGAGGCCTGGCGTGCTGCAGTCTATGGGGTCACAAAGAGTCAGACACGACTGAAAGACTGAACTGAACTGTATCATCTCCTAACTAGTCTCTCAGTCTTTGCTATATATAATCTATTCTCCGCACACCATCTGGAGTGACTATTTTGTAAACATGGTGTTTTTTCCTAGCATTAAATTCTCTGGAAGTTTCCTATCACACATACAATAAAGCCAGAACTATAAGGCCTATGAGCTCTGACCTTTCTCTAACTGTGTAACCTTATTTCAGATCTCTCTTCCCATCATCCACTACTCTCCCACTACTTTGCAAGCTCTGTTTTTCTGAAATGCACAAAGCTTATTTTCCTTTGAAAGTGAAAGTGAAGTCGTTCAGTCGTGTCCGACTCTTTGTGACCCTATGGACTGTAGCCTATCAGGCTCCTCCGTCCATGGAATTTTCCAGGCAAGAGTGCTGGAGTGGATTGCCATTTCCTTCTCCAGGGGATCTTCCAGACCCAGGAATAGAACTCGGGTCTCCCTCATTGCAGGCAGATGCTTTACCGACTGAGCCACCAGGGTAGTGTCTATTTATTTGCTCTTCTCTTTGCTTGTAATACGGAGAAGGCAATGGCACCCCACTCCAGTACTCTTGCCTGGAAAATCCCATGGACGGAGGAGCCTGGTAGGCTGCAGTCCATGAGGTCGCTAGGAGTCGGATACGAATGAGCAACTTCACTTTCACTTTTCACTTTCATGCATTGGAGAAGGAAATGGCAACCCACTCCAGTGTCTT
Source organism: Bison bison bison (assembly GCF_000754665.1). Classification (NCBI taxonomy): domain Eukaryota; kingdom Metazoa; phylum Chordata; class Mammalia; order Artiodactyla; family Bovidae; genus Bison; species Bison bison. The sequence goes on from NW_011494605.1 coordinate 2,500,156, forward strand.
GCCTGGAGAATCCCAGGGATGGGGGAGCCTGGTGGGCTGCCGTCTATGGGGTCGCACAGGCAGACACGACTGAAGCGACTTAGCAGCAGCAGTAGCAGTTGCTTGTAATAATAACCCAGATCTTTCTAATACTGGCTCTTTCTTGACATTTAGGTCTTAATTTAAATGTTTCTTTCCTAATGAGTCCTTCCATGATCACCCAATCTAAAATAGAGCCTTGTGGGGGTGGGGGTCGGGGTGGGGGTGGCAATCCCAAGATGGTGGAGGAATAGGACAGGAAGACCACTTTCTCCCCCCAAAATTCATCAAAGTATCATTTGAATGCTGAGCAACTTTCTCAAAACAATTTCTAAATGCTGGCAGAGGACACCAGGCACCCAGAAAGGCAGCCCATTCTCATCCAAAGGAGGTAGGACAAAATATAAAAGATAAAAAACAGAGACAAAAGAGTTAGGGAGGGAGTCCTGAAGAAGGAGAAGTTTCCAAACAGTAGGAAACCCTCTCACAGGCAGGTCTGTGGGGAGTTTTGTAATCTCAGAGGGCACTGTAACCACAAGAAAAATCAACAACAACAGCAACAACACAGAATATGCACCTAACTGCAACTGCCAGTGGAGAAGTAGCCCACAGATGCTTGCGTCCACCACCAGTGAGCAGGGGCTGCTCAGGGAGGCGCAGGCTGCATAATTGGTGCTTAGGGTAAGGACCGGGCCTGAATGCCCTGAGGAAAATCTGAGGGAGCTAACATGATGTAGCAACCCAAATGGTGGGATTGCCAGAGAGAAAAAAAATGAGAACTTTCCTGAGAAAGGCTCTAACACGCCGCCTGGCCTGCTCACAGAACAAAGGATTGAGCAAATACCAGAGGAGAGCTAGCCGGCTGTGTACAGGCCCCTCCCCCACACCAGAAGCAC
>NW_011494605.1:2501169-2503992 GCF_000754665.1 Bison bison bison
AAAAAGAGAGAACTTTGCTGTGAAAGGCTCTAACACACAGCCTGACATACTCACAGAACAAAGGATTGAGTGAATATCAAAGCAGAGCTAGCCAGCTGCGTAGAGGCTCCTCCTCCCCACCAGAGGCAGAGAGGCAGGCATGCGACAGCCAGAGCTGCAAGGCAAGGGTCTCTTCCAATCTCAGCCCCAGAGACCAGCTTCCTCCACCAACCTGTGAGCAGGCTCCTAGTTGCTAACCACGTCTTCCTGGGATCCTGGACGGTTTAAATCTGCCAGGAGGGTCGCACCCTGAGATCAGCTACCCAGAGGAGACATACGGCACACCTGAGACGGTGCTCTCATGGTGCATCCTTGGAAACGGAGCGGCCAGATTGGGGAAGAGATTAAGATGCACAGCCCACCTGAGACAGTATGCTCACCAAACACCTGGGCACCTGAGCTGCTTAGACCTGGGAAGGACACAAAAAGCATGCTCAACCAACTGAGTCTGTGCCCTTGCAGAGTACCAGAGAACTTGAGTGGTTTAGACCTGGGAAGTGCATGAAATACATGGCCCACTTTGGACAGTGCCCCTGCAGAGCACCCTGGAGCCTGAGCAGTGTAGACCCAAGAAGCACATGCTGCCTTGAGCTGGGGCAAATCCAGTGTGGTCCATACACTTCAAACACTCCCCACACACGCCAATGATGTTTTTTTGCAGCATCCCTTCCTCCCCACAACACAACTGAACAAGTGAGCTGAAATAAGTAACCACCTTTGCCCCCTTGTGTCAGGGCGGAAACTAGACACTGAAGAGACTTGCTAACAGAGGAAGCCAAAATAAACAAAGAAGAGGGAACTGCTCTGGAAGTGACAGGTGCAACAGATTAAAACCCTGTAGTTAACACTGACTAAGCAATGATGAGGACCTAGAGACCTTGGGAACAAGTACAAGCTGAAACAAGGAACTATCTGAAACAACTGATCCCACACTGCCCACAACAGCTCCAGAGAAATTCCTAGATATACTTTTACTATTATCAGTTTTTAAAGTTCTTTATTACTCCTTTAGTTTTCATTTTTAACCTACTATTACATTGCAAAAAAGACCCTATTTTTTAAAGCAAATTATATATATATATATTTCATTATTTTGTGATTGATTTTCTTTTGTATTTTTAATATTTTTTTTTTGAGAGTCTAACCTCTACTCCAGATTTTTAATCTCTGCTTTATGGTATTTGTTATCAATTTTATACCTTTAAGAATTCAGTCTTCAATATCCATTTTCATTTAGGGGTGTGATTACTGGCTTGACTGCTCTCTTCCCTTTTGACCCTCCCTTTTCTCCCTCAGGTCACCTCTATCTCCTCCCTTCCCCTTCTCTTCTCTACATAACTCTGAATCTCTCTGGGTATTCTGGGCTGTGGAGAATACTTAGGGAACTGATTACTTGCTGGATTGGTCTCTCCCCTTTTGATTCCCCCTATTCTCCTCCTTGGAGAAGGCAATGGCACCCCACTCCAGTACTCTTGCCTGGAAAATGCCATGGACGGAGGAGCCTGGTGGGCTGCAGTCCATGGGGTCCTGAAGAGTCAGATACGACTGAGCGACTTCACTTTCACTTTTCGCTTTCATGCATTAGAGAAGGAAATGGCAACCCACTCCAGTGTTCTTGCCTGGAGAATCCCAGGGATGGGGGACCCTGGTGGGCTGCCGTCTATGGTGTTGCACAGAGTTGGACACGACTGAAGCAACTTAGCAGCAGCATTCTCCTCCTGGTCACCTCTATCTCCCTCCTCCCTTTTCTCTTCTCTATGTAACTCTGTGAATCTTTCTGGGTGTCACTTGCTGTGGAGAATTGTTTCACTATTAACCTAGATGTTTTATCATCTGTGCTGTATGGTTGATAAGTCTTGAGGCTATGGTAAGAATAAGACTGAAAGCCAGAGGCAGGAGGCTTAACTCCAAAACTTGAGAACATCAGAGAACTCCTGATTCCAGGGAACATTAATAAACAAAAGCTCACCCCAACACCTCCATACCTACACTGAAACCAAGCTCCACCCAAGAGCCAACAAGTTCCAGAGCAAAACATACCATGCTAATTCTCCAGCAAAGCAGGAACACAGCCCTGACCATTAAAAAACAGGCTGCCCAAAGCCATGCCAAACCCATAGACACCCCGAAACTCACTACGGGACTCTCCATTACACTCCAGAGAGAAGAGATCCAGCTCCACCCACTAGAACACAGACACAAGCTCTCCTAATGAGGAAACCTTGACAAGACACTAGTCTAACCCTACCCACAAGGATCAGGCTTCACAATAAAGAGGAATCACAAACTTCCAGCCTACAGAAAAGGCACCCCAAACACAGCAATATAAACCAAATGAAAAGGCAGAGAAATATTCAGCAGGTAAAGGAACTTCCAGATGTTCAAGCTGGTTTTAGAAAAGGCAGAGGAACCAGAGATCAAATTGCCAACATCCGCTGGATCATTGAAAAAGCAAGAGAGTTCCAGAAAAATATCTATTTCTGCTTTATTGACTATGCCAAAGCCTTTGACTGTGTGGATCACAATAAACTGTGGAAACTTCTGAAAGAGATGGGAATACCAGACCAGCTGACCTCTTGAGAAACCTATATGCAGGTCAGGAAGCAACAGTTAGAACTGGACATGGAACAACAACTGGTTCCAAATAGGAAAAGAAGTATATCAAGGCTGTATATTGTCACCTTGCTTATTTAACTTCTATGCAGAGTACATCATGAGAAACGCTTGGCTGGAAGAAGCACAAGCTGGAATCAAGATTGCTGGGAGAAATATCAATAACCTCAG
>NW_011494605.1:2504092-2548543 GCF_000754665.1 Bison bison bison
TGGTCCCATCACTTCATGGGAAATAGATAGGGAAACAGTGTCAGACTTTATTTTGGGGGGCTCCAAAATCACTGCAGATGGTGACTGCAGTCATGAAATTGAAAGACGCTTACTTCTTGGAAGAAAAGTTATGACCAACCTAAATAGCTTATTCAAAAGCAGAGACATTATTTGTCAACAAAGGTCTGTATAGTCAAGGCTATGGTTTTTCCAGTGGTCATGTATGGATGTGAGAGTTGGACTGTGAAGAAACCTGAGCACTGAAGAATTGATGCTTTTGTGTGGTGTTGGAAAAGACTCCTGAGAGTCCCTTGGTTTGCAAGGAGATCCAGCCAGTCCACCTAAGGGAGATCAGTCCTGGGATTTCTTTGGAAGGAATGATGCTAAAGCTGAAACTCCAGTACTTTGGCCACTTCATGTGAAGAGTTGACTTATTGGAAAAGACTCTGATGCTGGGAGGGATTGGGGGCAGGAGGAGAAGGGGACAACAGAGGATGAGATGGCTGGATGGCATCACTGACTCGATGGACGTGAGTTTGAGTGAACTCCTGGAGTTGGTGATGGACATGGAGGCCTCACGTGCTGTGATACATGGGGTTGCAAAGAGTCAGACACGACTGAGCAACTGAACTGAACTGAACTGAACTGAAAGGAACATGATACATTAAACCAAAGAAAATAGGAGGAGATAGGGAGTCTGTCTGAAAATTAATTCAGAATAATGATAGTACAGACGATCCAAAATCTTGAAAACAAAATGGAGTTACAGATAAATAGTCTAGAGACAAGGATTGAGAAGATGCAAGAAATGTTTAACAAGGACCTAGAAGAAATAAAGAACGAGTCAATCAATAATAAATAATGCAATAAGTGAGATCAAAAGCACTCTGGAGGGAATAAAAGTAGAATGACTGAAGCAGAAGATAGCATAAGTAAGGTGGAAGATAGAATGATGGAAATAAATGAAGCATAGAGTAAAAAAGAATTAAAATAAATGAGGACAACTTCAGAGACCTCTAGGACAATGTTAAACACCCAAGATTCTAACCACAGGAGACCCAGAAGAAGAAGACAAAAAGAAAGGGCATAAGAAAATACTTGAGGAGATAATAGTTGAAAACTTCCCTAAAATGGGGAAGGAAATAGCCACCCAAGTCTAAGAAACCCAGATCATCCCAAACAGGATAAACCCAAGGCAAAACACCCCAAGACACATATTAATCAAACTAATGAAGATCAAACACAAAGAGCAGATATTAAAAGCAGCAAGGGAAAAGAAACAAATAACACACAAGGGGATCCCCATAAGGATAACAGCTGACCTTTCAATAGAAACTCTTCAGACCAGAAGGGAATGGCAGGACATACTTAAAGTGATGAAAGAAAAACCTACAATCCAGATTACTATACCCAGCAAGGATTTCATTCAAATATGAAGGAGAAATCAAAAGCTTTACAGATAAGCAAAAGCTGAGAGAATTCAGGACCACCAAACTAGCCCTTCAACAAATGCTAAAGGGTCTTGTCTAGACAGAAAATACAGAAAAAGTGTATAAACTCGAACCTAAAACAACAAAGTAAATGGCAATGGGATTATACTTATCAATAATTGCCTTAAATGTAAATGGGTTGAATGCCCCAACTGTAAGACAAAAACTGGCTGAATGGATACAAAAACAAGACCCCTATATATGCTGTCTACAAGAGACCCACGTCAAACCAAGGGACACATACAGACTGAAGTTGAAGGGCTGGAAAGAGATGTTTTATGCAAATGGAGACCAAAACAAAGCAGGAGTAGCAATACTCATATAAGATAAAATAGACTTTGAAATAAAGACCATGAAAAGAGACAAAGAAAGACACTACATAATGATCAAAGGATCAATCCAAGAAGATATAACAATTATAAATATACATGCACCCAACATAGGAGCACCTCAATACATAAGGCAAATGCTAACAAGTATGAAAGTGGAAATTAACAGTAATGCAATAACAGTGAGAGACTTTAATACCCCACTCACACCTATGGATAGATCAACAAAATAGAAAATTAGCAAGGAAATGCAAAATTTAATTGATACAATGGACCAGCTAGACCTAATTGATATCTATAGGACGTTCCATCCCCAAACAAAGAATTTCACCTTTTTCTAAAGTGCACATAGAACATTCTCCAGAATAGATTATATCCTGGGCCATAAATCTAGCCTTGGTAAATTTTAAAAAATTTGAAATCATTTCAAGCATCATTTTTGATCACGATGCAGTAAAATTAGATGTCAATGACAGGAAAAAAAATACAAACAAATGGAGGCTAAACATCACAATTCTGAACAACTGGCAAATCATGGAAGAAATAAAAAAGGAAATCAAAATGTGCACAGAAGCAAATGAAAATGAAAACATGACAACCCAAAACCTATAGGATTCAATAAAAACAGTGCTAAGGGGAAGGTTCATAGCAATACAAGCCTACATCAAGAAACAAGAGAACAATCAAATAAATAACCTAACTTTACACCTAAAACAACTAGACAAAGAAGAAACTAAGAACCCCAGGGTTAGTAGAAGGAAAGAGATTATAAAAATTGGAGCAGAAATAAATGAAAAAGAAACAAAGGAGGCTACAGCAGAAATCAACAAAACCAAAGGCTAGTTCTTTGAGAAGATAAAGAAAATAGACAAACCATTAGTCAGACTCATCAAGAAAAAAAGGGAGAAAAATCAAATTAAAATTAGAAATGAAAATAGAGAAATCACAACAGACAACACAGAAATACAAAGGATCATAAAAGACTACTATCAGCAACTATATGCCAATAAAATGGACAACTTGGAAGAAATGGACGAATTCTTAGAAAAGTATAACCTTCCAAAACTGAACGAGAAAGAAACAGAAAATCTTAGCAGACCCATCACAAACACAGAAATAGAAACTATAATAAAAAATCTTTCAACATACAAATGCCCAGGAACAGAGGTGGCTTCAGAGGTGAATTCTACCAAAAATTCAGAGAAGAGCTAACACCTATCCTACTCAAACTCTCCCAGAAAATTGCAGAGGAAGGTAAATTTCCAAGCTCATTCTATGAGGCCACCATCATCCTAATATCAAAACCAGACAAAGATGCCACAAAGAATAAAACTACAGGCCAATATCACTGATGAACATAGATGCAAAAATGCTCAACAAAATTCTAGCAAACAGAATCCCAACAACATATTAAAAAGATCATACATCATGATCAAGTGGGTTTTATCCCAGAGAAGCAAGAATTCTTTGATATTTGCAAATCAATCAATGTGATACAACACATTGACAAATTGAAAGATTAAAAACCATATGATTATCTCAATAGATGCAGAGAAAGCCTTTGACAAAATTCAACACTCATTTGTGACAAAAAAAAACTCTCCAGAAAGCAGGTATAGAAGGAACATACCTCAACATAATAAAAGCCACATATGATAAACCCACAGCAAACATTATCCTCAATGGTGAAAAAGTGAAAGCATTTCCCCTAAAGTCAGGAACAAGACAAGGGTGCCCACTTTCACCACTACTATTCAACAAAGTTTTGGAAGTTTTAGCCACAGCAATCAGAGAAGAAAAAGAAATAAAAGGAATCCAGATTAGAGAAGAAGAAGTAAAACTCTCACTGTAGATGACATGATCCTCTACATAGAAAACCCTAAAGACATCACCAGGAAATTACTAGAGCTAATCAATGAATATAGTAAAGTTGCAAGATATAAAATTAACACAGAGAAATCCCTTGCATTTGTATACACTAACAATGAGAAAATAGAAAGAGAAATTAAGGAAACAATCCCATTTACCATTGCAACAAAAAGAATAAAACACTTAGGAATAAATCTACCTAAAGAAACAAAAGACCTATATATAGAAAACTACAAAACACTGATGAAAGAAATCAAAGATGACAAAAATAGGTGAAGAAATATACCATGTTCATGGATTGGAAGAATCAATATAGTGAAAATGAGTATACAACTCAAAAAAATCTACAAATTCAATGCAACTCCTATCAAGCTACCAATGGTATTTTTCGCAGAAATAGAACAAATAATTTCACAATTTGTATGGAAATACAAAAATCCTTGAATAGCCAAAGCAATCTTGAGAAAGAAGAATGGAACTGGAGAAATCAACCTGCCTGACTTCAGACTATACTACAAAGCTACAGTAATCAAGACAGTATGGTATTGGCACAAAGACAGAAATATAGATCAATGGAAGAAAATAGAAAGCACAGAGATAAATCCACGCACCTCTGGACACCTTATCTTTGACAAAGGAGGCAAAAATATACAATGGATTAAAGACAATCTCTTTAACAAGTGGTGCTGGGAAAACTGCTCAACCAGCTGTAAAAGAATGAAACTAGAACACTTTCTAACACCATGTGCAAAAATAAACTCAAAATGGATTAAAGATCTAAATGCAAGAACAGAAACTATAAAACCCCTAGAGGAAAACATAGGCAAAACACTCCGACATAAATCACAGCAAGATCCTCTATGACCCACCTCCCAGAGTAACAGAAATAAAAGCAAAAATAAACAAGTGGGACCTAATTAAACTTAAAAGCTTTTGCACAACAAAGGAGACTATAAGCAAGGTGAAAAGACAGCCTTCAGAATGGGAGGAAATAATAGCAAATGAAGAAAATGACAAAGAATTAATCTCAAAAATATAAAAGCAATCCCTGCAGCTCAATACCAGAAAAATAAATGACCCAATCCAAAAATGGGCCAAAGAACTAAATAGACATTTCTCCAAAGAAGACATACAGATGGCTAACAAGCACCTGAAAAGATGTTCAACATCATTCATTATCAGAGAAATGCAAATCAAAACCACAGTGAGGTACCATTTCACACCAGCCATTTCAAAATGCCTGCTTTCAAAAAGACTACAAATGATAAATGCTGGAGAGGGTGTGGAGAAAAGGGAAGCCTCTTACACTGTTGGTGGGAATGCAAACTAGTATAGCCACTATGGAGAACAGTGTGGAGATTCCTTAAAAAACTGGAAATAGAACTGCCAAAGGACCCAGCAATCACCCTGCTGGGCATACACACTGAGGAAACCAGAATTGAAAGAGACATGTGTACCCCAGTGTTCATCACAGCACTGTTTATAATAGCCAGGACATGGAAGCAACCTAGATGTCCACTGGCAGACCAATGGATAAGAAAGCTGTGGTACATATACAAAATAGAGTATTACTCAGCTATTAAAAAGAATGCATTTGAATCAGTTCAAATGAAGTGGATGAAACTGGAGCCCATTATACAGAGCTAAGTAAGTTAGAAAGAAAAACACCAATACAGTATATTAACGTATATATATGGAATTGAGAGAGATGGTCATGAGGACCCTATAAGCAAGACAGCAAAAGAGGCACAGATATAAAGAACAGACTTTTGAACTCTGTGGAAGAAAGTGAGGGTGGGATGATTTGAGAGAATAGCATTGAAAAATGTATATTACCATATGTGAAATAGATGACCAGTCCAAGTTCAATGCATGAATGAGGGCACTCAAAGCTGGTGCACTGGGACAACTCTGAGGGATGGGATTGGGAGGGAGGTGGGAGGGGGTTTGGGATGGGGGACACATGTATACCCTTTGCTGATTCATGTCAATGTATGGCAAAAACCACCAGAATACTGCAAAGTACTTAGCCTCCAATTAAAATAAATTAATTTAAAAACAAAAGAAAACATAGGCACACTTAGCTGTAAACCAGGAAGACCCACATCCATGTGAGGTGCTACGTGTGTGCCCTTCTGCTGCCAGTCCTAAGGGTGACTCTTCTCAGGCCAAAACAATATCTATAACCAGGGCCAGAGCCCGTGTGTCCCGGGGGAGGGGCTCACTCCATCTCAGAAATGGCCCACATTTCAACTTATACTACTGGTGCCAGGTTTTTGTGTTTTCATTGAGAAAGTTTTCCTTCTTGGTGAGATGCTTCTTTTTAAAACAAAACAGAATACAAAATATGACAACCTCCCAAACAGTGTTTGTTCTGGAAGCCTCTAGGTGGCTCACGTTTTGCCTATCTGGGCCTTGCCTTCTGAAACGCAGATCCCTGACTAGAAGAACTTGAAGGCAGTCAGAATCCAAAGGTGCCCCAACAATTTCCCTTCCTCAGAAGCACCTCCCTGAAGGTATTCTTGTCACAGGAAGCTTCCGAGGTTCTGAACAGAAAGTGGCCAAATGGTGAGACTGGAAGGCAGGGCAGGGAATGGAGCAAAAGGCTCTGAATTTGCTAAAAACCACTGAGCTGTACAATACTGAAAGAGTGATATTTATGGTATGTAGCTATATCTCAATAAAGCTTATGAAGGGGAAAGGCAGGAGCAGTGAGAAGAAGGGACTCCAGGTGATGGGACCAGATGTGGTCACTGACGAGTCACATGTTGTCCCCTACGGCCCTCATCAAGTCTTTATAAAACCCGCACACTCATTTAATTTGACAAATAAACAATTAACCCTCTAGTACAGGGCTTCCCAGGTGGTACAGTGGTAAAGAATTTGCCTGCCAGTGCAGGAGACTCCGGAGATGTGTGCTCGATCTCTCGGTTGAGCTCTCCTGGAGAAGGAAATGGCAACCCACTCTAGTATTCTTGCCTGGAAAATTCCATAGACAGAGGAGACTGGCAGATTATACTCCATGGGGTTGCAAAGAGTTGGAGACAACTGAGTACATACACACACACAAGCCAGGGACCAGGGTGGGAAGGAAGGACTGGGGGCTGGGGAAAGTGATGTGAGATTGTGGGTAAGAGCCTTGGGTCCCAGAGGAGGCCTGTTCTCTGTAAACTGAAGTGGTCAGATGGCCCTAAAGCTTCTGACCCTGCGAAAGGTGGACCATTTTCTTTGCTGAAGTTTCAGGACAAGTGACAGGCTTCTCTCTGCAAACACGAAATCATTCTTGGCTTCAGGGTCAAACTTCTCAGTCAGTGAAGATCAAAATCTAGAGAAGGCCTGGCCATGGCCCCTACACATTACAGGCTCTAGGACAGCCCTGGTCTCATGTCATTTTATTCTTTTCAAGAAAAATGACTTATTCAATGAACTTAAGACCTTTCATAAAATAAATGCATATAAGTAAGTATCCATCAACAGACGAATGGATGAAGAAGATGTAGTGTATGTATATATGTATATATACATATATATATATACATGATGGAATATTACTCAGTCATAAGGAAAAATGAAATAATGCCATGTGCAGCAACATGGATGGACCTAGAGATTTTCATACTAAGTGAAATAGGTAAGAAAGAGCACAACAAATACCATATGATATCATTTATATATGGAATCTAAAATATAACACAAGTGAATATATCCATCAAACATATCCACCAGATAGAGAACAGACCTATGGTTTCCTGGGGTGTCCGTGGAGGACTGGGAGTTTGGAATTGACACAAACAAACTATCAAATAAACTAACAAAAAACTTGTTGTTTAGGATGGCTAAACAAGGTCCTGCTTTATAGCACAGGGAACTACCTTTAACATCCTCTGATAAATCATAATGGAAAGGAATGTGGAGAAAGAATACATATTTATATATAACTGAATCATTTTTCTGTAGGGCAGAAATTAACACAACATTGTAAATCAGTTATACTTCAATAAAATTAATTTTAAAAAAGAAAAAAAATTAAACTGAGCCTCATTTTCTCTGTACTTGATCAGCCTTAAATACTTGTATTTGTTTATTATCTCTCCGCATTACATGTAAGGTTCATGAGAGGAAGAACTATGCTTGTCGTACTCAAAGGTGAATATCCAGTGCCTAAAACAGTGCCTGGCATAGAGTAGGTGCTCAATAAATTTACTGAATGACCAAATCTGTAAAATTGAGAGAGTAAGGGTTTCCCCGGTGGCCCAGACAGTAAAGCATATGCCTGCAAAGTGGGAGACCCAGGTTCGATCCCTGGATCTGGAAGATCCCCTCTGGAGAAGGGAATGGGTACCCACTCCAATATTCTTGCCTAGAGAATTCCATGGACAGAGGAGCCTGGTGGGCTACAGTCCATGGGGTCGCAAAGAGTTGGATATGACTGAGTGACTAAAACATATACAGTACCTCCCTCACAAGATTTAAAAAGATTGTTTAAAAAGATTGTCATACTGAGTGAAGTAAGTCAGACAGTGTGTGCATGTGCTCAATTGTTTCAGTCATGTCTGACTCTTTGCCCACCAGACTCCTCTGTCCATGTGATTTTACAGTCAAGATTATCGGAGTTGGTGTCCCCCTTCAAGGCGTTGTGCCAACCCAGGGATCGAACCCACATCTTCTGCATCTGCTGCATTGTAGGCAGATTCTTTAGCTCTGAGCCACCAGGGAAGCCCCAAGTCAGACAGAGAAAGACAAATATCATATGATATCACTTATATGTTGAGTCTTAAAAAATGGTACAAATTTACTTATTTACAAAACAGAAACAGATTCACAGATGTAGATAATACACTTATGGTTACAAAGTGGAAAAGGAGGAGAGGGATAAATCGGGAGATTGAGATTGACATATATGCATTACTATATATAAAACAGACAATAAGAACCTGCTACATAGTACAGGGGACTCTACTCAATACTCTGTAATGACCTATATGGGAAAAGAACCTTAAAAATATAGGTATTTATACTTATATGTCATATATATATATATGTATAAACCTAAAAAAGTATAGGTATATATAATTATATGTCATATATATATATATATATAAAGCCATACAGCAGAAACGAACATAATATTGTAAACCAACTATACTCCAAAAGAAATTAATTTTAAAAGATGGTTTAAAGACTGAATAACATGTAGAAATAAATGCTTAGTGTAAAGTAGGTGCTCAATAGATATGGCTCTCAATAATGATATTGTGATACACTTGAACTCAAGATTAATATCTGTTCCACTTGCTTTTCCTACTCATCTCAAGCATACATTAGAACAAGTGTTTTGCTTCTCAATGACCTGGATCTTCATCTGTAAAGTCAGGATTTAAAAATCCTACCTTGAAAGACTTCAGAGATTAGATGAGATAGGATGGAAAGCACCTACTGTATTAGGTTCTCTTCTACTCTCATTTGTCATAAAGATCAAATGGGATAGTTGATAGGAAATGTGCTTTATAAACTGTGAGGAGCTGTTTTACTGTAGGTTTGATATGCTCAAGCTGAGATCTGTAGACAGACAGATGAAGTCAGATTCATTAGATTCTGGCTGTCAAATAAAATATGTTTTAAAATATAAATTTTGGACTCTTCAGAATCAAAAAGGATTCTTGCTGCCAGCAGACAGCACAAGGCTCTGCCCAAAGCCATTAACACCACAAAATCCATGCTTGGCAAAGCTAGTTCTCATATTGGCAGATAGGCTTTCCATTAACAGATGGGAATCTGGCTCTTGGAGCACTTTGGGACAGGACTCAGAGGTACTCTGGATAAAGCACTTGTATGCCCAGTAATCCACTGGTCATCAGGTCCTTATTTCCTGCACCTGTTCATCTAGGTGGCTACAGTTCCTCAAGCTGGAGGGAAGCTGAATTCCCCATGGCTGCATGTATGATGTTTAACACTTTCTCCTCTGAATAGACTTCTATTTAGTTAAGAGAACCAGATGATTAGTTAGTTTGTCCTACAAATGCATGTGGATTTCAGTGATGAGAAATGGTGCACAGACTGTGCCTATTCTGAATTACAAAACCTGATTATCAGCAAAGGCACACTTTGTGAGCTTCTGTTTCTATTGCAAAGTGCCAGTCTCCACTGGGTCCTATTTCTACAATTATTTAACATTTATTGAGCACCAATAATGTGCTGGGATCACTCTCTCTCTAATCGTGTCACTAATGATCCATCAGACTTCTCTGGGTGATGAGAAGAAAGAGGAGCAAGTTAATTATCAGTGTGGCATTCAATCTGAATCAGTTAAATTGCCCGAATTATTGAAGTTTAGCTACTCAAGTAAAATGGTGACTAAATCTACAATGAAAACAAAAACAACTATCTTATTTCTAGGAGGAGCAGGGAAGAGTTAGAAGGAAAACATAAACTGTTCTGGTTGTTAAAAAGGAAGTGAAAGATGTCTAAAACAGGACATAATCAGACGGAGTCTGGAATACATAACTTCTAAACTTTTGCTCATGATGTTCCTAAATTTTAAACACATTATTTTTACTTCAGTTCTGCCTGTTAAAAATTTATATATTAAGATCAAATTCAAATGCCAACTCCACCAAGTAATCTAAGGTGACCTTGGTATCTTCCTAGATATCTCCTATGTTCATCTTCAAAAATCTACTTATTGTCCACATCCTGTCAGCTATTCCTCTTAAAAAACTTTCACATCTTATATTTTAAGAGGAAAGACTATTTCAGTCAACATAATATCTTTGTCCCACATCCTTTCCAAGGAAAATGGGCTCAGCTCAATGTCTTGGCTCAAGCTGGGTTCTACAGAGGCTGCCCAGGCAGCAAAGTAGTGAGGCTGATCCTTAATTGTGAACCTAAGTCAAACAACAACTGTCTAAGACCAGAACAAGGTGGCATTAAGAAGCAGGGAACTAACTAAATGTCAGTGCTTAGATCTGAAAGGAAGTATCTGCTCTGGTGATCAGAACTGTTCAGGCAAATGCGTTCAGGAACACAAGCCTGGAGATATGCCCTTGGGCTGGTAGAGTGAGCCTTTATTGAGCTACCAGCCATGGAGCCAGAGGGCAGGAGAGGTTAAGGGCTCTGAGCCAGTCTCGACATCTCTAGCATACATCACAATGTCTGGCACATATTTTGTCTTCAGTATTATTTTTTTTTTAATGAATAGTGCCACAGAATTTGTCAGCCCCTAAGGTTAGGAATTTTCTGGAAAAGTATAATCATCATCATCCAGGACCAGAGAATCAAGCATCTTTTACAAAGGACTAACTTGAGCAAATTCAGCAAATTTGCTCTTGTGTGATTTTTCTCCTTGAATTTAAATCTTGTATTTAGAATTGGTAATGGCTGAGAGATAACCCCTCTGAACCACTTAAGGCAGAGCATATTGTTACTGCTGGCCTTTATCTGTATAATCAAATAATAAAGTCAAACTGGCAACCAAAGGCGAGCTCCCAAGCTAACTCTAAAATACTTCCAATGTTATTTGTTCAGTAAACTGCAGAACATTAAATTTCTATATTAAGTAAATTATAAGGAAGAGTGCACTTTGCAAAATTAAAAAGTTCTTGGTTACTTTATCTATTATTCCACTGGGAAAGTTTCCAGAGTATGCCTTGTACAATTAGATAACTTTTTGCATGGATGGTGGGTATTGGGGAAAGGCTCTGAGGCTCAGCACATACAGTGCCAGGATTCATCTGTAATTCCATAGCTCATTTCTGGGCCCTGAGGCAGAAATCTTTAATGACAAGCACCCAGCTCAGAAATGTATTCATAACTCTAACCTTCTGCCTCACATTAGGAATATTGTGAAATCAAGAGATTAAACATGTGAGACAGACCTGGAAGGGTTAGTTTGAAATCATTTGGCCCTAAGATTTCCACACTGGGCCTGGAGGGCCTTAAAAGTTTCCCAGAGAATCTTAAGGTTCACAATGCTTCAGAACTCCTGTTGATCTGTTTTAAAAGCTAGAATTCTCTATAAAATTCCTATTGGAGAAAGAGTTCTCGAACAAAAAGCAGCCTTGAAAAGCAATAATCTATACAGATATAGAGCAAAGGGCACTATTATTGGCACAAGTCTGACATGATTCCTTATTTATATATCTTCACTCCTTCACTTAGTATGGAATCTCAGACAAGCCACCAAAGAGTTGTTTCATCTATAACATGGTGACAGTATTATAGTAGATATGGGTAGATATTGACCAATGCCATTTATTCTGTGAAAGAGTTCATATTTCAGTACACCTTGCAGGTAGGTTGTTCCACATGATAGTGTGGATGGAAATTCCAAGGGATAAGAGTACAGATGGGAAATAATGTATGCCACTTCCAGGCTTAGACTTAAAATCTCTCATGTGTTTATGTTTCTTTTTCCTTTATACAAAGACCTGGAAGGCAATGGGTTAAGGGAGCCTTTATTGAAGTACAAGCCATGGGAACAGAGGGCAGGAGAAATTAAGGGCCCGGAGCTGGTCTGGATATTTCTATCAATCCATCACAACATCTGGCACATATTTGGGCTGTGCCAATGTGGGCTACAGTCTATGTGGTCACAGAGAGTCAGACATAATTAAGCAACTAACAGAATGGGTTGAGGAGGACGATGTCCTAAAATTGAAGGGTCTTGAATCCCAGAGTGATCCCTTGAAAAAGAACCATGCATTGGAACTTTCTGACTCAAATCACCTTGTGATGTTTGTTAGAACTAATCCTTTATTGTGTTAAGCTACTGGAATGTGAGGTTAGTATTAATATGCTGACTACCCGTCCTGAAAATTTGGAGCAAGTTTACATAAAATATATTCAAAAGCAGAATAATGCATGTCATGTAAAAGTTATCCAACAAATCTTAACTGAAACTTTATTAGAAAAGATAAAACTGATTTAAATCACAGAGAAATTAGGGGCAGAGATAGGATTGGAAACTAAGCTAATAGCCTTCCTACTAACACTCAATCTGCATTCCTTGACTTCAGACAAGTCCATATCCTTGACTTTGGACAAGTTCTTCCATCCATTACATAGAGAGTTTGTTCATGCATTAATTCAACAAATATTGAGCATCTACTAGTGCCATGTAGTCCTATTCTAGATTCTGAGTGTACAATTTGACCAAGATGAAGAAGGTACTGCTTACATGAAGTTTATGTTCAAGTGAGGGGAAACAATAAACAAAAAAATAAAACATATATTAAGAAAACATGACAGTAATAAGCATCATACAATAAATTAAAACAAAATGCTATAATGACACATAATGGGTAGCTACTTTTGAGTGGGTGGTCAGAAAAGACTTCAGTGAGAAAGTAACATTTAAGTGGAAACCAGGATAACAAGAATGAGTCTTGCTTCTAGGGAGAAGTGTTTTCTGGATGGAAATGCAGCAAAGGCAAAGTCCTAAGGCATTAAAGATTTTAGCTGGCCGACCCTTACTTCAGTTTTTTTCATTGAGGCACAAACTCACTCTCAGTGGTTCTGAAGACAGAAAGGAATTCGAAAATTTGCTGCTTCAATTTCCTTTACCTACTGCCCTCAGTAAGGTTGAACTTCGGAGTCTCAATTTACTAACTTAAAAAAGTTACTTAACTAACAATGCTGAGTTTCTTCATCTGTAATATGGAGATAATACATACACACCACACAGGCTTATTATGAGATAATACATGTGGCATGCCTGGGACACTGCCTGCCTTTAGCAATGGCCAATAGCTGAGAGAGGAAGAGGAGATGTCTCCAAGGTTATAGAGGTGATGCAGTATGCAGTTGCATGGAAGCAAAACTCATTTAGATCAGAAAAAGCACTTAGGAAACACGTCATCTAGAAATTGTTTTCCAGCTTGGCCAAGGACTCCTTTATATTAATAGTTTTTTTTTTCTCTCTAGAATAAACAATGTATTAGCAAGAATTTGTTGAGAACACTGACATTTATTTTCAATCATGTTACTGAGCCCATCCTCCTATATGACCCTGTGTGTAACCTGAAAGTGAAAGTGAAGTCGCTCAGTCGTGTCCGACTCTTTGCGACCCCATGGACTATAGCCTACCAGGCTCCTCCATCCATGGGATTTTCCAGGCAAGAGTGCTGGAGTGGATTGCCATTTCCTTCTCCAGGGGATCTTCCCGACCTAGGAATCGCACCCGGGTCTCCTGCATAGTAGGCAGATGCTTTACCATCTGAGCCACCAGGGAAGCCCTAGTGAGTCCTTATATCAGTATCTGATTATTTAGGTATTTTCAGTCTCCCCGCCATGTTCAGTCTGGAAATCTTTCCAGACAAGGAACAGAGTTCAGAGAGGAAGGGATTGTTGCCTTCAGAGAAACCATCTCATCTCTCCTTTAGTCAGTTCTCTGTTCTTGCATTCTTGGGTCCCCATTAGATCCACCCAATACCCTCTCAACACATGAGGTCGATGAGGTACATACCATTACCTTTGTGTGACAGATGAAAAAAATACAACAGGATGGGCAGAGTGGGCACTACAACTCAGGTCTTCTGACTCTATGTGACTTCTTGATCTAAAATATTTTAAAGGAATGACCCAATGTTTTCTTAAAATATTCTCCATTTATTTAGGCTTCCCAAACATGCATCAGGATCTAAATGGTACAACATTTAAGCTATTGTTAAACTGTTTTGGCCTCCTGCCTTCACCCCATAGTCAGCAATAAGTGCTTCCCTTATCTACATTTCCAGAAGTTCAGAACCACTGCATATAAGTATTAATATAACAATTCTGATCATACTCTGTTGGAAGTATCTGTTTTTGTACCAGTCTCCTCACCAGGTCAGGAGTCCATTGTTGTATTCAGAATCTCCTATGTTCAGCACATAGACAGTGCTGAACTGTGAGATTTTTAACAAGCTGTTTGTTCCTCTCGACTTCGTTCTTCTCCCCTCTCATCACTCTTTCCTAATTAACTTCTCCTATCCATGTTTGAGATCTCAGTTCATATGTTTACCTTCTAATGCAACACATTCCTCCCTTCAAGACAGGACATGTCTCCTTACATATGTTTATGACACTGTGTATCTCTCTTTTTTTTAATAACACTTTAACAGAATTTATAATCCTAAATTTATTTGTATAATTGTTGGATACATTTTTGTGTCCTTTCTGGACTGTGAGCTCATTAAAAGGACAGTGTTATGGGCTGAATTATGTACCTCCAAAATTCCAAAAATGAAGTCCTAAGCCCCAGTACCTCAGAATATTACTGTATTTGGAGGTATGGTCTTCAAAGAGGTAAATAGGATAAAGTCAAGTCAAATAGATGAGTCTTAATCCAATATGGCTGGTATCCTTACAAGAAGAGATGTTTAGGATGCAGACATGTATACGTATGGAGGAAAGACCATGTGAAGGCAGAGAGAAGATGGCCATTTATAAACCAAAAAAGAGGCCTCAGAAGAAATCAATTTGCCAGTCCCTTGGTATCAGACCTCTAGACTTCAGAAATGTGAGAAAATATATTTCAATTGTTTAAGCCATCCACTGTGTGATAGTTTGTTATGGCAGCCTTAGCAAACTAATACAAACGGGAACCGTGTCTGTTTTTGTTCACTGATCTATCCCCAGTATATGTCACTGTGCTTGGCACATGGCAGTCCTTTAATGAGTATTTGTTAATATATGACTGAAATGTTTGTTTAATTGAATTTACTGAAAAGGGTCAGGCAGTTGTTTTTGTTTGTCTGATTGTTTTGTTCAGGACTACTGAGAAGTATCACAAACACCTGAACTTTATAGCGAACAAGTGTGTGAAGAGGACAGTAGCGTCGGGAAATGACCTAAGTCAATTCAACTTAGAGCCCAGGTTCTGGCAACTTCAGCTTTCAGTGAAAGTCTAATCCTGGTCTTTTCACCTTCATAAGATGCCTTCCAGAGCAGAATAACCTACTAACCTAAAACCACTTTTATAAATTCTAGCTTTTCCATTTGTAGTAGAAAATGATAAGATATAGGGAATGTGCTAATTTATAAGATCAAAGCCATGGATATAATATTATGTAATAACTAAGCTGACCCTTCTAAAGCCAATCTATAGAAAGTCACATCCCAGTTATTTCATGTGGGCATGAGATCAGTGAGGTCCCGGTCTCTGCCCACATCCAAATCCTCTGAATCTCAGTTGAGCTCTAGAAAGGTCTCAGACCCTATGTTGCCTTTTGATACTGTCTACAACTGTTCCCTCTTATACATAGAAGTCATGAGCAATGGATAGGAAGGATATTGGCTTGTAAATCTGTAAACTTTGGTTCCAGTCCCAGTTTCTGTCACTAACTTGCTATGGGATTCTAGCCAAGTTATATCTTCTATCTGAACCTCAATCTTCTCATTTGTGAAATGAGGTGTTTATACCCAATAGCCTCTAAGATATCTTATATCTCTTGACATCTTATGCTGTCATGAATCATACCCACATTCCTAAGTCAAGCATCAGAGTTTCAACAAAAAGCTTCTCTTCCTTGTACTCTTTTTAAATCCCTAACTCCCTCTCCCCTAAATCTCCCCTGTACTTGCTGCCTGCATATCTTTGCATGAAATGTAGTTTCCCTAATTATCCATCCACTGATACACTACTTTTCTTTTAAGATCGAGCTTAAACCATACCCATTCCAAGAAGTCTCCTTGCCTTCCCCATTTTTACCCCCACAGCATGTTTTCTTGAACCCCTGTAAGAGGCCAGTTCACTTAGTTGGGAAACAGTTTGTTTCCATGTCTAACTCCCCAGAGTATAGAACTAATATAATGCCTGACACGCTGAAGACACTTCATCAAACTGCTAATTTAACTGAATACTTCTCTATCTTAAAAGTATTTGTCCGTACGAATTTATGCATTTTCTTTGCAAAAAGGAAGAAGTAGAGAGAGCCTTAGGGAAGAAGAGAAACAGCCTCAGCTGTGGCTGTCCCAATGGTGACAACATGACCTGTACAGGGGCCCTAAAGCAGATAATATTAGCTCCCGGCATTTTTAAAGGCCTTCCTTCTAGTCTGCCAGGAGGCACAATAGCCAAAGGTCTGGAAGCCACAGGTCTGACAGTAGTGGCCAGAGGCAGGAACAACCAGACTCTGGAGACACGGGCTTGATCTAGGACTGCTGGCAGTGACACCCATACCACTGAAGCAGAAGAAAAATGAAGGAAGATAAAATAGCAATAAAGAGCAATTATTATTGAATGCCTGCCTCGCATGAATAAAAAGCTGAGCACTTTAGATATGTTATTCCCAGTCCTCATAATTTATCAATAGAACCTATATATTGCTCCTATTTTATAGATGAGGCTCAGGAAGGTTAAGAAACTTAACAGAGGTCATACAGTAGAAGTAGATGGAGCTGGGATGCAAACCCAGGAAGGGCTGGTCTTTTCTTTATAATACTGCCTCTGTCTTCAGGATCGTGTGACTCTCCCACCCAACTTCATCTTCCTCCCCTCATCTAGGTGACTGTGCAACATTTCTAATAGGTTTGCAAATGAGTTTAAGGGTTATCTCTCTGTAGAATGTTTTCACTTTAATCATAGTCTAGTAAAGAAAGAAACGTTTTTAAGACCCAAAGAACTTAATCTTTTATGCTGCAAGAAGCGGCACAGGGGTGTAACATAAAGAACAATTTCCTCTGACCCACGAGGTCTGAGTTCTAGTCCCAACTCTGAGGTTAATTTGCTGTGTTCCCATCAGCAATTCTTTTTCCCTGTAAGAGTCTCAGGTTCTTCATCAAAAAATGAGGACACAGGACTATGTGATCTTTAAGAGCTCTTCTATCTCTGGCATATTAGGGCATTTAATCAAACAGGCTTTTGAACTCCTGAACAGGAATAAGGGTTTCCCAGGTGGATCAGTGGTAAAGAGTCTGCCTGCAGTGCAGGTGGACGCAGGAGACATGGGTTCAATCCCTGAGTCAGGAAGATCCCTTGGAGGGGGGCATGGCAACCCACTCCAGTATTCTTGCCTGGAGAATCCCATGGACAGAGGAGCCTGGCAGGCTGCAGTCCATAGGATTGCAGAGAGTTGGATATAACTCAAGCAACTGAGCGCAAACAGGAATAAAGTTGCTAAATATGACCTTGTTTCTATAACATTGGGAGTGACTTCCACAAAGAGAGAGCAGAAGGCAACAAATGGGTAATTACAAGGAGATAATTAATAAGCATATAATTCTCACTCACCCTGTGCCATGTTTCTTTCAAAGCACAAGGAGAACTCCATCATAAGAAAGGATGGATGAGTAAAAGATCCAGTGATCAATAAGCAGTCCTTATCTCGCTCAGTCTTTAAAGAACATTTGACACAGCTGATCATTCCTGTCCTTGTTGAAAACTGTTTTCGCTTGGCATCACGTCATCATACTTCCCAGCTTTCCTCCCAGATCACTGGTCACTTTCTCAGTTCTATCTGCTGGCTCCTCTTTCTCTTTCAGACTTCTAATGCTGAAAAAGCCTAGAGTTCTTCTCTCATCCCTCTCCTGTTCTCTATCCACACTTGTTCCCTAGGTGATTTCATCCATTCACTTTAAGTATGATCTCTATGTTAATGATTCCCTAATTATATTCTAAGCCCCAACTTTCCCTCTATGCTCTAGATACTTAATCCTACATTTTGCTTTGGATATCTAACAGGTATCCCAAATTTATCATGTATAAAGTTGATCCCCACCTTCTACCTCTATTTTTCCTCAGTATTATAATTAGTAATGGAACTACCACTTACCAAAATGCTTACAAAGCCACAACTAAGGTTATCATCTTTGGCTGTTCTCTTTCCTTCACCCATTGCACTTATTTATTTTTACACATTTAAAATTAATTTTATTGGAGTATAGTTGCTTTACAATGCTGTGTTTCTACTCTACAGCAAAGAACAAAATGAATCAGATATATATATATATATATATACATATATATATACACACACACACTCACACACACACATATATCCCCTCCCTTTTGGACTTCCTTCCAATTCAGGCACCATCATGAATTAAGCAGAGTTCCTGCAATGTTCATAGCAGCACTAGTTACAACAGTACAACAGCCAGGATACTGAAGCAACCTAAATGCCCATCAATAGAAGAATAGATAAAGAATATGTGTTACATAAATACAATGGAATATTACTTTTTGAATGGAACACACTTTCCACAGATCTTTACAGGTTGTCCTCCTCATTTTAATTCAGTTCTCCATGAAAAGTTCACCTCTTCATAAAGCAAAAAAAAAACAAAAAAACAATGAGCATGTCATTTTCAAAATGAAACAGGTATCAATTGGTGACTGACTCACCTTCCCAGAAAGTTCAACATGAGAGATAGTCCTCTCCTGATCACCCTCCCCTCAAAAGGCATGTCCTTTCTTAGGGGAAAGTTCTCACTACAATGAAGAAATAGGGTCACCTAAGAACATGTCTCTCTGGGTGTTAAAGACTGATGGTTGTATCCTCTCAAATTCCTGTGTTGAAATCCTAACTCCCAATGTAATTGTATTATGATGTGGGGTCTTTGGGAGGTGATGAGGTCATTAGGGTACAGCCCTCATGAATGATATTAGGGCTGTTTTAAAAGAGACTTCAGAATTCTCCCTCCCTCTTTTCACTGTCTGAGGACACAGTAAGAAGAGAACAGTCTATTAACTAGGATTGATCTCTCACTAGACTCCAAATCTACCAGTACCTTGATCTTAGACTTTCCATCCTTCATAACTATAAGAAATAAATGTGGTTTCATCTATGTTTGTTTGTTTAAGCCACCTAGTCTACGCTTATAGAAGCCAAAATTTTGTTATAGTAGCCCCAAATGACTAAAATACTAGGTACACTTCTTAAATCTTTGGAAGTATAAAATACTTGTCTCATGTTATAAAAGAGCACATAAGGACAAACATTATGAGTCAACTGCAAGAATCCTTCCAAAGTGCTCCCTCTGAAATTAGGGTGCTAGGAGGCATAGAGGGAACCCATTTTATATCACTGTATTTCATAAAACTAAGACCTTACTATTGTTTCCTTCAAATTTCTCCCTCACTTGCCATGAGTTTCTTTCCTAAAGAGCAGAAAATTTGCTTCCTAACTACTGTATCAAATGGATATTCTGACAAATCATGGACACAACAGACATCTATACATGTCTCCAAATGTTCCAAGATACCATTAATCCAATAAACTAGATGCCCAGAAAACAACTGAGTGATTAGCTGGGTTGATTTGTAGACGTGTTTTCTAAAGCATATGAGTGTTATTTTCAGGCAAGCAAATGTCTTTCCTATCACCTTACATTTTTCAAATACTCCCCCTTCACTAACTCAAACTGTTTAAAAATAAGATGCTATCAGCACAACAACAAATGCCAAGAATTCCATTTATGGCTTTATTTTCATTTGCATGGCAAATGTAAATTCTGAGCAAAGTGACCTTGGTTATAAAAAATAAGGAGGCAGCACTAGGATTGATGGACCCCTCTATTAGTATTTCATTCTGACAGGCAAGAAAGAAGTGTGTTGATCCTGAAGGTTTGTGGAGACATGATTCTGAATGTGGGCCAAGAGGGACATACCTTCCTAGGAAGAGTAATGGAAATGGGAAGTAAACAATGGGAAGTTTGTTGATACCAGACAGCAACCTAAAGAAAATAACTATTTTCTGACAAGGTCCTTTAAACTCAGACCTTGAAAATGAACTTCATCTGATTGACCTCAAAACCATAAGCCCAGTAGACTTTCACCTCAAGTTCAGTAATAAATGCTGTAGAGACCGATGACCAGGGCACATGTCCAGGTCACGATGACTAAGCCCAAGAACCAAGTTACAAAATGTGGACAGGTCACCTTCGTCCTAAAGGGCAAAATGGGCCATAAAGCGACTTGGGAGCTAAGAGTTAAGGTTAGGCCCAGAAAACAGTGGTTAAAACAGGAGACAAGGTGCCCTTTGTGAACTCTCAGGATGTTTCTCTCCCTCATGCCTTTCTGTGTGCGCCCCCCGCCCCCCTCCCCATCAAATGCTAAGACTTGCCCTCATCTTGGTCTCAGGTGATAGTCAACAGCTTCACACGGGGACTGGTCCTTAACTGCAAGCCATTGATAGTAACTTGTCAGGACCCTATTTTCCTATTTACTGCAGGTAGTGAAGATACAGCCCAGACCTAGGCCTAGGCCCTGTACTGGGAGAACCAGACCGAGTATAAGTATCAGGAGTCCCATCTTAAAAGTGGGATTGTAGAGGGGCCTGGAACAGACCCTGTTGTCCTAAACATATTCTGTGAGAAATAGCATGTATAGCAGGAAAATACAGGTATTAGATTCAGAATATTCCATCTTTATTAGATGTTTTTTACATGCCACGCTTTGTGAGTTTACCCTCTCAGTTAGCCTCTAAGGTAGACACTTTAACCCTCACTGGACTAATGAAGAAGTGAAGCCTTACAAAAGTAAGGGATTCGCCCCCAACTCTCACAGAGCCAACAGACGGCTAACCACTTCAAGTCTCACTCTGCTCTCAGTAAATGGAGATAATAGCTTCTTTAGAATATTGTCAGGAATGATGAGAAATAGTGCTTGGCACACAGTAGAAGTCCTATTTATCTGTGCAAACAGTATTTTGGTACTAGCTCCATCTCAATTGTACAGAACCATACTCAATTGCATTCCTTCCAACTTGGGAAGCTTACTCCACTTCATTCCTTGCTCAAATTAGGCACATCCTATAGATTCAATGTCCATTTTTTCAGACTCATCTTTCTTTACAATCTTCCCCACTCTTCATTATCTACTCCACCACAATCAGCACTCTACCTATTCCAAAAGTGATGACTGTCCTCTGCTTGAACAGTTTTACTGACAGAGTCATTTTTCCTAAGAAACAATTCATATGATCTTTGGTTAGCACTATATATTTTTAAAAATAATTACTTATACATAAATGAGAATTGTCACAAAGATTTAATTACAAGGGTGGCCATTGCTTGTAATTAAAAACTTCAGTGTCTGACCATAACAAGTTTATTATATAAATTATGAAGCATCTCTATAATGGAAAAAAGTTCTTAATAATGATATAGAGCAACACTTACTGAAATGGAAAGATATTCATTGATCTTGTTTCATTGTTATAAATGAAACAAGCAGATTACAAAGCCTAGTATAGTTTATAGAGCTATAGCATTTCTGCAAATATTCCCCATGTTATAGTTTTATATATGTCTCTCTTCATCATAAGATGAGTTGTTCCTGAGGACAAGGCCTTGTCTTATTACTTCTGTTTTCATTTCACTAGGCTTCCAGTGAGTGCTTTGCATGGGTTAAGGGCTAGAGGTTCAGATATGAACTGAACATTCAGTCCATCAATGTCTACTTCTAGGTGCAAAAACTAACTTTGGTAAGAGGAAGTTAAGTTACACTGAATTAGATTGGAATGGGTTGGATTAAATAGTTTTCTATAATGTTGGCTACCAGGTAGGATTTTAGTAGAAGGGAAAGGAAACTGAATTGGAGGCAGAAGATCAATGTATAAATAGAAACTCTGACACTTGTTACCTATGAGATTACTGGTAAGCCTTAGTTTCTTCATTTATAAAACAAAAACATTACTGTTTACTGCACAGGTCTCAGATAATGAGTAGATATAACAAAGTATAAAAAAGTTATTCATACTGTCCCTGCCATGTAATGCATGTCTAATAAATAGTTTACAAAAGGATAATAACTCAAAAATCATAGCAAATAAACAAAACACTGAAACTGAAGGCCTAGCCTGTGTCAGGAACTGGGCTTGATGTTAGAGACATAGAGATTAAATCATCTTTTCAGCCAATCAGAAGTTGCTCTTTTGCTCTTCCAGGGATTGACTTGCCTTCACTGCATGCACTGAAAACACTGGGGACAAAAAGTCAGAGGCAAGGCTGACAGTTGCCTCTCCATGTGACCACAGGATTGATCAGGCGCTGGCATCACCCAGACCAACTCAAAGAGGGTAAGATAGTACTTTCCTTCCTCACCCTAGGAATGGGTCATGTCTCACAGGCTCTGGCCCCCATGCTCCCCACTCCAGTTACTGTCATGTATTTCTAGTGTGCTCAGGGTGACAAATTGTTCCAATTTGCCCAGTACTGACAGGTTTCCCAGAACATGGGACTTCCAGTGCTAAAATCGGGGCAATCCCAGGCAAATGGAGACGACCAGTCATTCTATGTGCTAACAGCTTCCCAAGAGAGCCTGACAAATGCCAGCATGCACTGTGCTTTTGAGGGGTAGATGCAGTAGAGGTTACCGAAATGACTGGCTTATAGTAGCCACTTGGATTAAGCTATAAATCTCCCTTCCATCAGATGATTTTTCTCCCAAGACCAACAGCTTTTTTGGTGTCTTGATCTGGAATAATAACCACTTTTTAAGTCACTCTGAAAAGATCCTAGCAAAGTGGAAAGCTGCATAGACTCTGGAGTCAGGAGCCTTGTTTTGGAATCCAGGGTCCACTATTGATTAGTTTAAAACTTTAGAAAAGACATAGCTTCTTTAAGACACATAGAAAAGACACATAGCTTCTTTTCTTATCTACAAAACAATTTCATAGAGATGCCAGAAGAATTATATGAGCTAACAACCCAAAACACATAGTAGAATGTTGTTGCTGTTTTTGTTCATAACTAAGTCATGTCCGGGAGAAGGCAATGGCACCCCACTCCAGTACTCTTGCCTGGAAAATCCCATAGATGGAGGAGCCTGGTAGGCTGCAGTCCATGGGGTCGCTAAGAGTCGGACTCAACTGAGCGACTTCACTTTCACTTTTCACTTTCATGCATTGGAGGAGGAAATGGCACCCCACTCCAGTGTTCTTGCCTGGAGAATCCCAGGGACGGCAGGGCCTGGTGGGCTGCCGTCTATGGGGTCACACAAAGTTGGACACAACTGAAGCAACTTAGCAGCAGCAGCAGCAGCAAGTCATGTCCAACCCTTTGTGGCCCCATGGGCTATAGCCCATCAGGCTCCTCTGTCCATGGATTCTCCAGGCAAGAATACAGCAGTGGGTTGCCGTTTCCTTCTCCAGGGGATCTTTCTGGAACAGAGATCAAACCCACATCTCCTGCATTGAAAGGTAGATTCTTTACCACTGAATCATCAGGGAAATGGCCATAGTAGAATAGCAGAATTCAAATTAATTCTGTGTATCCAGTAAATTGCTTCTCTCTTGAAGTTGTTCATAATTTTCTGTGTTCATTACAATTATTGATGATGAAAATTATTATTATGATGACAATTAGGGAGAAAGATGGTGAATTTAATTAAAAATTCTAAGCATATGTTTCCAAGAGCACCAGACTATATTGCAGTTTTATTACAAGTTTTTAAAATGTAGAATGTAGTTGTCTGTGTGCACACAAGTGAATGAGAGAACAACTACCAACCAATATCTGAACACACTCAAGACAGTTCAGTAGCTACTTCCAATTCAGAGTAAAGGCCACCTCTCTATTACATATCAACAATTAATATAGGTCTACATAGTATGAACAAAGATATTAAGAGAAAATATAGGAAAAAACACTGGAAGCAGATGAATCCACATGTTATTGTTGTTGTATGTGGATGCTGGTTTATTCTTTTCAACAGATTTTCTCTAAAATGAATGTGTTAATTTACTTTAATGATTCTTTTATTATAATTATTTTATTTCTTAAATATAAATTTATTTATTTTAATTGGAGGCTAATTACTTTACAATATTGTATTGGTTTTGCCATACAAAAGATTTTAATTTTCAAAGTCCCTTTAAGAACCATCTTCATTCCTTACTGATCTTCACCTAGCTCCCTATCCTTATCTACAACTCTTTCATCACAGAGCCAAACTCAGAATTAAGAAACATTTTTTAAAATTCTGTTTATATTGTAAGGTACTTTCAAATGTGTCAAATCAATTAAACTCAAAGTTATCCTCTGAGAAAGATATACTCATTCAGCATTTTATGGGAAAGGAAATAAAGTATTGCGTCCCCCTACATACACACACACACACATTATTCACTCCTTTTCTGTATTTCCTTAGTTGATTTTATTCAATCTCATGGTTTTAAATGTCATATTTATGTTGATGATTTTTAAAGTTTATTTCCCACTTTGGCCTCTCTCATTCCTTCTTCATTTTCCTTTATTAGCAAATGGTACTACCTACCACTCAAATGCTCAAGAGAAAAAAAAAATACAGAAAAATCCTTAACTTTTCCCTCCTGACATCCTCCCACATCTAATCTACCCAGGTTCTAACTATCTCACAGAAATGGTTCTATTGTAATCTGGTTCTCAGATTTCTCACTTGGCTTATGAGGAATTCACGATTTCTTGTCCCACAAAACTACTGGAAGTCAGGAATGCCCTTCTGCCTCTCCTCAGCTACCTTCACAAGTTACTCTGGCCAGCTTCCCAAATCCATAATTCTGAAGGAGAAAGTAAGCATTAGCATTTATGTTCCCAAACCCTTGTATACATGTAAAACTGTCCAAAGAATTCTAACCATACTTTGCTGGTCTAAGAAGAGCTAATTTGTTTGTTTTTGCAGCCCAGCAAGCTTCTGGCTAGGGAATGAGAAGACTGAATTCTCTTTGTTCAGGCACTCTTACATGCTCTCTCTCTCACTGAATATCTTAGGATCTACCTCACTTGCTTAGGATGCTTCTCCAACAACCTATTACTTCAACGACTATCCTGAATTCCTATTCTTCTCGTTTTATAGCCTGGAAATAGATGATGAGTTGAAGGCCTCAGAATCAACGCAGGCACCATTTACAGGTCCTAAAGGTATGTATCTAGCAGCCCTTCTTTAGAATGTGGGTGTGGGCTGCCGTCTATGGGGTCGCACAGAGTCGGACACGACTGAAGCGACTTAGCAGCAGCAGCAGCATACCTACTACATATGTAGTCACCTTTGGAAATTAGGTGTTCTTTTTTTTTATTTTTGAAAATGTTTATTGGGGTACAGTTGATTTAAAATATTATATTAATTTTTAGTGTACAGTACAGTGAATTTGTTTTACATATTCACTTTTAAAGATTCTTTTTTCATATAGGCCATTACAGAATATTGAGTAGGATTCCCTGGTTGATGGATGGACCTGGAGGCTGTCCTACAGAGTGAAGTTAGACAGAGGAAGACAAATAACGTATGATATTGCTTATATGTAGAACTTTTTAAAAAATGGTACAAATGAACTTATTTACAAACAGAAATAGTCATAGATGTAAAAAACAAACTTATGGTTAGTTACCAGGAGAGAAAGGAGGGAAGGATAAATTGGGAGACTGAGATTGACACACACTACAATATATAAAACACGTAACTGATAAGGACTAGGTGAAATTTTGAGACAAGCAAATATCCCTTCAACATCCATTTTAGGATGATCAGGACTGATAGCAGAAGATAACAAGCAAACTTGCTAAATTTGAAGTGTCTGGGACTGTTCCTAGTATATTTGTCTAGACAGTTTGCAGCTGTATGTAAGATTCTGGAGCTCAGGAGAGAGAGCCTGCCTGGAGATGGAGATGAAAGTCATTAGCATATAGATGGTATGTGACCCATGAGAGTGGGAAAGAGTACAAAATGAGGAGAGCAGAGGGCTAAGACAAGTCTTGGGAAACACCAAAATTCAAGGACTTGTTAAGGCAAACAAAGGTGACAGAGAAATGACAGGTTAGAGGAAAATGAAAACTAAATATGGCACTCATATCCTCATTTCCCAAGATGCATATATTACTCTGATTTCTTCATAAAGCAGGTTCTTACTGATGCCACATGAGCCTTGTCTAATGAGGGTCTCAACAGTACACAGGGTTGGCTGATCTAGAGAACCCAGCTGATACTATTTAAAATTCTACTGTGTTCTTCAATCGGCAGAGACAGTGTGTCATTTCCATCCTTGTAGCAAGCACTAATGATACTTGCACAGATGACAAATGTCTTCTCTGGTGAAAAATTAATGCACCACAATAATTTCCTTACCTGGGGTTAATGAACATGTCAGATGCTGAAAATGAGTTGTTTGAAACTAAATGACTATAATCCATATTTAGAAGATTGCCACTCGTAAGGTGGGGGTAGGGAAGTGGGGAGTTATGGATGTATATAAGTGAATATATTTTAAGTTCTTTTTACCATCAGTCTTAATTTTTACTAGGTCTTTAAAACACTTACTTGCTGAATAATCTCATAGGAAGAAATAACATTTCATCACATAGTCTGTATTGTTGTCTAGAAGCTTCCTGAACAATTATTTTTATTCATTTGTTCATTCATTCACTTAAAACACATACACACACATACACACACACATAAATATGTACATATGTGTTTGTTGGACACTGTTATGTAACAGATTCTATTACATACTAAAGAAAAAGAGATGATGAGACATGATAATCCTTGCCCTCAAAGAGCTCACAACTGTGCATAAAAATATAAAATTACAACTAACTACAGTACAATACTTGAGGCAAACATGTAGGAGAGCGGGCTATGAATATAAACAGACAGACTCCCTAATCCACCTGGAATCCTACCTGGAGGTTATGATGCTTCACACTGAATCCTGAAGAACAAATAAATTAGACAAGTAGGGGGACAGAGAAGGCAATGGCATCTCATTCCTGTACTCTTGCCTGGAAAATCCTATGGATGGAAGAGCCTGGTAGGCTGCAGTCCATGGGTCATGAAGAGTCAGACACGACTGAGTGACTTCACTTTCACTTTTCACTTTCATGCATTGGAGAAGGAAATGGCAACCCACTCCAGTGTTCTTGCCTGGAGAATCCCAGGGACGGGGGAGCCTGGTGGGCTGCCGTCTATGGGGTCGCACAGAGTTGGACACGACTGAAGTGACTTAGCGGCAGCAGCAGCAGGGGGAAACCAATGCAGGCAGAGAAAAAGAGTTAAGCAAAGGCAGACCCTGTGGTTCAGGGGTTTCCCTGGCGGCTCAGTGGTAAAGAATCCACCTGCAACGCAGGAGACACAAGAGATGTGGATTTCATCCCTGGGTCTGGAAGATATCCTGGAGGAGGAAAATGTCAACCCACTCTAGTATTCTTGCTGGGAAAATCCCATTGACAGAGGATCCTGGTGGGCTGCAGTGTGTAGGGTTAGAAAGAGCTGGACACAACTGAGCACGCACACACCAAACATCAAAAAGGCAGAAAGTTGTAAGTTAGTGAGGCTTTGTGAGAAACTGAATGCTTTTATAATGTATAACAGATTGGCTAATGGGACACCATTCACATTAAAAAGGATTCACAATTTAAAACACACATAATGAATCTACTTAATGCTTGCTGACAATAGACTACAGGGTTAAGAAGAGAAATTATGGATCAGGCTGAGTTGCATTCTAATTCAAGTTATATCATTTTGAGATTTAGGGAAATTTCTCTGATTCTGTTTTTTTTAATTTTGTGATAAAACTTTTTATTTATTTTTTTAGCTTTATTTTTATTATTTTTATTTATTTATTTTTTACTTTACAATATTGTATTGGTTTTGCCATACATCAACTCTGATTCTTATAATCTCTCTAATCCTCAATTTTCTCACCTGTGAAATAGAAATAATTATTATTTATAGTTTACTTATTATGTGCTAGGCACTTTAGTATTATCTAATTTAATCTTCAGAACCACCCTGTAATACCATTATTTGACCCAAGTGCTAAGGCAGAGATATTACATGATATCTCAATATCTCAAGCTCAAATAGGCAACAAGTAGAGTCAGGATTCCAACCCAGTACCCTGATACCAGTCCATGTGTTCTTAACCACCATATGCACCTATTGTGCTGCTGCTGCTGCTAAGTCGCTTCAGTTGTGTCTGACTCTGTGCGACCCCATTCCACCATCTGTGGGACCCCCTCCCTCTGTGCGACAGCAGCCCACCAGGCTCCCCCATCCCTGGGATTCTCCAGGCAAGAACACTGGAGTGGGTTGCCATTTCTTTCTCCAGTGCAGGAAAGTGAAAAGTGAAAGTGAAGTCGCTCAGTCGTATCTGACTCTTCGAGACCCCATGGACTGCAACCTACCAGTCTCCTCCATCCATGGGATTTTCCAGGCAAGAGTACTGGAGTGGGGTGCCATTGCCTTCTCCAATGGTTGTAAACTCAAGCATGTAATATGGTTAGCACAAGCTCTGGCACCTAGGAAGTACTCTATAAATGAAAAGCATAAATGATACTTGTTTCATTATTATTATTTTACTATGAATGGTAAGTGGAGAAGGCAATGGCACCCCACTCCAGTACTCTTGCCTGGAAAATCCCATGGACAGAGGAGCCTGGTAGGCTGCAGTCCATGGGGTTACTAAGAGTCGGACACGACTAAGCGACTTCACTTTCACTTTTTACTTTCATGAATTGGAGAAGGAAATGGCAACCCACTCCAGTGTTCTTGCCTGTAGAATCCCAGGGATGGGGGAGCCTGGTGGGCTCCTATCTATGGGGTCACATAGAGTTGGACACGACTGAAGTGACTTAGCATAGCATAGCATAGCATGAATGATAAGAATTATAACCAGTAATTATTATTAGTTTGTGGTTTCTCTACAGGTCAAATGAGAGAGTATACTTAAATCACTTATAAAACTAAACTACTAACAACGCAAAAAATTATTTTTCTAACAGTATCTATGAGCTATCAGACTAAAGCTCAGAGATATTAAAGAAAAGCACTGGTTTTGAAGTCAGAGAATGCTGAGTCTGAAATCCACCTCCACCACTGAGTAGTAGTTCAAACTTTAGTTCAAAATTTTAGGCTTCATCTGTAGGAAATCATAGTAATAATAATAGCATAACAATAATAATATGTACTACTACTACTACTACTAAGTCACTTCAGTCGTGTCCAACTTTGTGCGACCCCATGGACTGCAGCCTACCAGGCTTCTCTGTCCATGGGCTTCTCCAGGCAAGAACACTGGAGTGGGTGGCCATTTCCTTCTCCAATGCATGAAAGTGAAAAGTGAAAGTGAAGTCACTCAGTCGTGTCCGACTCTTAGCGACCCCATGGACTGCAGTCTACCAGGCTCCTTCGTCCATGAGATTGTCCAGGCAACAGTACTGGAGTGGGGTGCCATTGCCTTCTCCAATAATATATACTGCACAGTGCTATTTGAAGGAATCAATGAGATAACATTGAAAAAAAAAAAAAAGCCTATTTTAATACCTGTCACAAGGAAGATGTTCAAGCAATAGTAGTCATTTACTTATTATCATTATATTTATAATAATCATTATAATTTTCATTGTAACTCAGACCCCCTGTGAAACTGAGTAACTCTTCAATTACAAACATGTGCTTATTCTTCCTAGAAATTCCTGTGGTTAATAATTATGATTTCCAATGGCTTGTGGCACTACTCTCTATTTCAATTCCTTGACACAACTTTAAAAAATACTGATTGTCTTTGTTTTCTCTGTTTTCATCAGCACAGAGAGAGGGCAGGAAATACTAGAACTGGATGCTTAAAATAAGATGCCTGAATGACGGAGGGGGAAAAAATTGTCCCTCCGTTTTGTCAGATCAAGTGATAATTGTATCTACCATGGGAGAATCTAAACGGCACCAGCACAAGACTCTTAGTGGGTGTAGGAGTTATAACCATTATAAATGACACCTTTTATTTCCTTTGAAAAACCCTCCTGATTTATTACATTTTCTTAGAAATTGTTAAAGCTTCTTTTTGTTTATGATTCTTTCCCTGTCCCCTCTAATATTCATTCCATCACGTGAGCAAGGTGCTGGTATGGTGAGAGCAAACAGAGTACAAACACTCCAAATGAGTTCTATTCAGTCTGGGCTCATGTTGAAAAATAATCTGATTTCTCTCTGTCTGCCCACATCTTATTCACAAGAGGTGAGGGACAAGAGTGGATGAGTAAAACATGTATCTTCTATCTATTAAAAATGGAGAGATATCAGTCCCTATGAAATAATTTATAGATTATACATACACCATGGCAAAGTACAAACTATATAAAGCTCTGCGTCTGGTGGTGTTAATGGTAAAGAACCCACCTGCCAATGCAGGAGACACAGACTCTATCCCTGGGTTGGGAAGACCCCCTGGAGGAGGGCATGGCAACCCACTCCAGTATTCTTGCCTAGAGAATCCCATGGACAGAGGAGTCTGGCAGGCTACCACCCATATGGTCCCAAAGAGTCAGGCAGGACTGAAGTGACTTAGCACACATTGCCAGACAGCTGTTGATCCCTTCATGCCTCATTGTCTTTGTGCTGCATCTTCTCCTGGAAACTCACTCTCACCAGCCACACACCACCCCCGAGCACATACACACACACCCAAACACACACACATACATACTACATTCTGAACAATATCCTTCTCAATCAGTTTTTTTAAATCATTCTCACTTAGATTGGTTGTCCTCTAACACAGAACATTTGTCAAGAGCTGCAATGTCTTATAGTTAATTATCACTGTGCTTAGTCCCTCAGTTGTGTCCGACTCTTTGAGACCCTATGACTGTAGCCTACCAGGCTCCTCTGTCCATGGGGATTTGCCAGGAATCCAGAGTGGGTCACCATTTCCTTCCCCAGGGGATCTTCCTGACCCAGTGATTGAATCCAGGTCTCCCGAATTGCAGGCGGATTCTTTACTGCCCAGTAAATACCGCATGACGCAATAAATGTGTACTCGCTTTAGAGTGAAATGGAGAGGGATAAGTAAAAAGAGCACGGACTTTGGCTTCAGGGAGATCTGGAGTTGAATCCTAGCTCTGT
Organism: Bison bison bison; assembly: GCF_000754665.1. Classification (NCBI taxonomy): domain Eukaryota; kingdom Metazoa; phylum Chordata; class Mammalia; order Artiodactyla; family Bovidae; genus Bison; species Bison bison. The sequence goes on from NW_011494605.1 coordinate 2,535,580, forward strand.
CACTTTGTGGTTAGTAGACCATGAATAAGTTACTGAACATCATTGATCCCTTTTCTATAAAACAAAGATGATAAAAACACACAGAGATAAGCGAATGAAACAGCAAGCAAAAATACCAAGAGAAAGCATTTTTTGTTAGCTGGAAGTAAATACAGAGATTTTAAGTACTCATAGTTCCCTTTGTTTCCCATGCTTAGACCCTTCTATACACCCACTCCCTTCTCCGTCAACAGTGGTAATTCAATTCAGCTTGCAATGCTAAAGTCAAATGTCATTGCCTCTAGGAAATTTTCCCTTAGCACTCCAGAAAAGATGAATTCCTTCCTTCTCTGGGCTCCTTAAAAACAGAAATTACATGTGCCTTGATCACAGCTATATCCCTAGGGCCAAAGGCAATTGTATTAGATCGATAAATACTACATTAATGAGTCCATGAGTAAATGGTGAGTGAATAAATGGTTAGTTTTCCCTCTTCTCATCTCCTACTGTGCTTAGCAGAATTTCTACAAAAAGACGATGCTCAAAATGTCTATTGAATGAATAGCCACCTATATCATTCCTAGCTAGGATCAACCTGAACTCATTCTTCCTGCTGCTTTTCAAATTTACTAGATAATAGTCTTGCCAAGGTTTTCTAGACAGGGAAAGGTTCTCATTTGGCTAGAGCTGAGCCAGACTTTTTACTAAAGCAGATGGACTGAGCTATAACAAAAAGCAGACTGGAGCCAGGAAGCTCTGAGCAAAAACTGACATCCTACTTGGCATGGCATGAGGGAGACAAGCTGGGTGAGGCATAAAGACAGTCACTTATACCTTTTAGAATGCTGGGCTATGGCAGGCATGATCATTTGAGAAATTTCTCTACCTGGCTAGTGCTTTCTGGGAGCCACCCAGGTCTATCACAGGACAGGACATTTAGTGAGTAATAAAAACTCCAGTGGGTGTCACTGTCTAAGAGAACCAAGTGTGGGCAGGAGCAAAACACATTCTAAAGATCCATCCCCACGTGCAAGCCAATGGCTTCAAAGAACTATATGGATGTGACCCTAGCAGTATGTGTTCTTAAGATAGAGGAACAAATATAAACTTTCATTAATTAACCTTTTATGCTTTTATTGTTATAAATATAAACAATATAAAGTTTACCATTTTAACAATTTTAAGCTGTACCATTCATGCCATTAATATATTTATATTTACAATTATACTATCATCATTAGTATCTAGATATGGAATATTTTCATCACCACAAACATAAATCCTATACCTATTACTCCCCATTCCCTCTACCCCATCCCTTGGCAAACATTAATCTGCATTTTGCCTCTCTGGATTTGCCTATTCTGCATGTTTCATATACATGAAATCATACAGTATGTGGTCTTTCATATCAGACTCCTTTACTTAGCACAGTGTCCTCAAGGTACATCCATGTTGCAGCATGTATTAGCCTGTGGTTCCCTTTTATGACTGAATAATATTCCACTGTGAGGGTATGCTATTTTGTTTATCCATTCATCTGCTGATGGGCATTTAGATTGTTTCTACCTTTAGGCTATTGTGAAAGAGCTGCTACAAACATTTATGTATAAGTTTTTGTTCAAACACCTGTTCAGTTCTTTTGGGTATCTACCTAGGAGTAGAATTATTGCATCCTATAGCAATTCTATGTTTTGGTTGTTAAGGAACCACCAAACTGTTTTTCATAGTGGCTAACCATTTTACATTTCTACCAAAAATGTATGAGGTTAGTCTCCATTTATAAAATATACATGTATAAAGTATTTAATACATATCTCACATTTTATCCTCCTATCAATTCTGAGGAAGGTGCTAATGTTATCTCTGTTTTTCCAAATGAAACTAAGGAACTTTTCAATATCCAGGTCTCCATGACTATAAAGCCTGGACTTTGAGTCACAAAGTTAGGCTTCCTTTCAAGCTCACCTTGTCTGGCTATTCTTGAGGAAACTGTAATGAGCCCTGGAATACACCTGACTCTGCCTGTCTCCACTCTATCAAACAACCTATGGGGCCTTTTGGTTATGCTAAGATTTTAAAGCATTCTATATACTAGGCATTTTTACAAATAGAATTAGATTTAATTACCATTATATATATATATAGAAAAATTGAGGTTAAGAGGTGAAAAGTGATTTATTCACAATCTCAGAAATTAGCTGCACAGAAGAGTTTACTAAAGCCAATACTACTGTTTTTTTCTCCCAGAAAGATTTGAGAGGTGGCAACCAAATTTAATGACTATCCCAGTATCACCTTTAAGTATCTTTAGAACTCATTAAGAGAATGATCATTCCAGTATCACCTTTAGATATCTTTAGAACTCATGAAGAGGTCAGCTTTTAAAAACTAGAGCCTAAAAACAAACAAACAAACAAACAAACAAACAAAAACTAGAGCCTATACAGAGTGAAGTAAGCCAGAAAGAAAAACATCAATACAGAATAATAACACATATATATGGAATTTAGAAAGATGGTAACAATAACCATGTATGCAACGCAGCAAAAGAGACACAGATGTACAGAACAGTATTTTGGACTCTGTGGGAGAGGGCGAGGGTGGGATGATTTGGGAGAATGGCATTGAAACATGTGTATTATCATATGTGAAACGGATCACCAGTCCAGGTTCGATACATGAGACAGGATGCTCAGAGCTGGTGCACTGGGATGACCCAGAGGGATGGTATGGGGAAGGAGGTGGGAGGGGGGTCCAGGATGGGGAACACATGTACACCCATGGCGGATTCATGTCAATGTATGGCAAAACCAATACAATATTGTAAAGTAAAAAAAAAAAAAAATCTGTAGTAGTATAATCCCTTTTACAAAGAAAATCTTATAAAAGGGAATTTCTGTTTTTTGCCAAATGATGTAGTAGCATATAGATATAATCTCTTGCCTTAAACAACTGTAAAACAGAAAAAAAAAAAAAGTTAAACAACAACAGTTTTCAGATATTGGAAAACAGGTAGGAAATGACAATGATGCCTGAGAGAGAGGAAATAAACAAGGTGGCCCTGGGATTACCCTGTTGACTGTCTAAAGAGAGTTTCCAGACCACAGCATAGATAAATGAACCAAAATGAATCCTAGGGATCTGCATGAGTTGAGAATGAATTTGGGAGTTTGGAGAGACCAAAGCTGCTAGAGTTCACAGCGTCCTTTAGAATACTCATTTGAGTATACTGTGGGCCCTGTGTCTGGAAACTACCCAAGAGTGAAGAGAGAACCACTGGAAAGGAGCAGCCAGAAAAAGCCTCAAAGTCCACACAAAGCTAGGAGTAATTCACATTACCAAATGTGATGGTTATTTTATATGTCAGCTTTAGAGTATGTTTTTGGATGAGGTTAACATGTAAATTTGTATTTGGGGTAAAGCAGATTTCTTTCCATAATGTGGATATACTTCATTCAATATTTGAAGGTCTGAATAGAATCAAAAGCAGGACATTTTTAAATACTACGAAGAATTGATGCTTTTGAACTGTGGTGTTGGAGAAGACTCTTGAGAGTCCCTTGGACTGCAAGAAGATCCAACCAGTCCATTCTGAAGGAGATTAGCCCTGAGATTTCTTTGGAAGGAATGATGCTAAAGCTGAAACTCCAGTACTTTGGCCACCTCATGCGAAGAGTTGACTCATTGGAAAAGACTCTAATGCTGGGAGGGATTGGGGGCAGGAGAAGAAGGGGATGACAGAGGATAAGGTGGCTGGATGGCATCACTGACTTGATGGACGTGAGTCTGAGTGAACTCCAGGAGTTGGCGACGGACAGGGAGGCCTGGCGTGCTGCGATTCATGGGGTCGTGAAGAGTCGGACACGACTGAGCAACTGAACTGAACTGATAATCCATGAACTTTGCCAAGTGTTTTATTGAGATTATCTGATTTATCCCTAACCTCCCAATAATACAGATATTATTATCCTCATTTTGTGGAGAAATAAATTGAGATCTGGAGAAGTTATATAGTTAGCCCAAAGTTCCAGATCTAGGAGAACTAGATCTGGCATTTATATTGAGTTCTGTCTGACTTCAAATTCTAGGGTAAGACACCATAAAAGGAAAAAACAGCCTCAGAAATAATTTTAGGGGAAGGGAAAAAATTCCAGGACTATTTGTCTTTTACAGATGTTCGAGTATGTAGCTTCTTCATGATCACAGTGATCCAATTTTTGATACTGGGTCAAAACTTCTCCAAAATTTGTCTCAGTTCAGACTCTGTTTTACACTGAAGACAATCTTTCTGATTTGCATTATAAATATATCTCTCAATCAAATTCATAAAGTAATATCAACATAAAACAGATATTGAATGTTTCTACACATTGGGCACTATTTGGTCACTTTAGACATATTATCTCATTTAAAAAATAATTTTGATATGTTTTAGTATTTTCCAGAGTAGCAGGGCCTGGGTCAAATAGGTCATTTCCCTGATAACTCATTACCTGATCACTTCAAGGAAGTTTTAGGTTTCACTCATGTATTTATTCATGTTTGTTTGTTTATTTGTTTTCGCCTTCTCCGAATCTATTCAATAGATTCTCCAAAACTACAAGAACAAGTCCAAAATCTTCTCTAGAATTTTAAGGCAAAGGCAATTCTACTCCTGACTTCTATTCCTTTATCTCTCACCAATCTCTCCTCCCCAAACACATTTCTTTGGCCCTATCAAATTATTTGCATTTTTTTACATGAATCATGCCCTCTCATGCCTCTGGACATTTGCATAGGTTATGTCTACTGCCTGGAAAGGTACTATTCATTCACAAAATGATTTCTGAGCAACTTCTCTTGGCTGGTGTATCTGATAATATGATATAATTTAGATATGATAACTTCCCTTAAGAAGCTTGTCAGGGGGTACTAGCCCATGGGGGAAGGTTCCAAATGTCCTTTGCCCTGGTTCCTGCATATGCTTCATTATGTTCTGAATATTCAGTTATAGAAAGTGCCATTTATCCTTTCCTATGGCATTGCTGCCTGTCAACTTGGATGAATGAATAAAACTTCTCATGGGATGTGATTTCTGAGAAGTGATGATTTCTTTTTAAAGGCCACCTTTACCCACCTTGAAGGACTGTTTTAAAAGTCATGGTGCCCTTTGATGCCTTCCTGTAGGACAAAGGAACCCAGAGCTTATCTACATGTAGATATTCTATTAATACGTAATGACTCTTAGGACAGGAAGGAAATGGAATTGCATTTCCTTCTTGGACATTTCCAACAAAACCGAAGAAGGAAAATGGCCCCATCTTAATGAAAGAGGCTGCTCTTGGGAATGTGTTTAAGGGAAGGTTATAGAAGCAATCTTTGACAGAATATGGACAAAGCACAATTCATCATTTCTTCTCAGGAAAGTGATTATCGGGAGAAAGGTAGCTTCAAGGCCAGCTCTGCCCTGCTTCACAAAAGATTCCATTTACATTTCAAGAAAGGACAAGAAAGAATACCCTACAATGAGGCTATTTTACACAAGGCCTTCACTGCCTTTTCCAGACAGCGTGTGACCCTTCTTACTTCTAATGACATTGCCTCTCTCCTTGTCTATGCTCTCAGTCAATTTAGGAACAGAAACATCTCCCCTCAAATCCCATTCTATCCCCCAGAAAAGCTAATTTTCTAAAACACAAATCTAATTGTGTTATTCCTTGATCCCTTTGGCCATGACTTACTATATATTGTAAAAGAACATATAAGCTCCTCCCCATGATATTTAAGATTCTCCTCTGCCTAACCTCAGCTACTGCTACAACCCAGTACTTGCTGTAGGCTCTTGGGCCCTACACAACTGGTGCTCTGGTCCCATGTCACATGCCTATGCTTCAGGGCTGTTGCTTCTGCCTGGAATACCTTTGCCCTCTTCCTATGGTAATTTCTCTCCATTAGCCCTTCCATATCTATTTTCTACTCTTCTCAGTCATCTTGTATCCTGGGAGGCTAGGAAGCTGATTTCTATAGACTATATTCTCTCAGATTCCTGGCCCTCTCTCTTCCGGTTGGGTTAGGCCAGTGGTAAGCACTGGCAGGAGAATGGAGGGCAGGAGGAGCAAGAGGTTGAGATATTTCTTCTGACCCTCCCCCTCACATCAGCTACAAAAGAGCTGTTAGCTACAGTTCTTACAAGGTTCTAGTAACAACTTCCTCCCCTATCGCTTCAGTCTTTGGGATGGGAATAGCTTATACTATTGCCAATCCCTAGATGCTCTTCTTTCCCTTGACGATTCTCTTAAACCTCCATTCATCTATGTAAAAACTCTCTTCTTTTTGGCTACACTGTCTGTTTCCTGCTGAGACTGACTTGACAGGCAGGGCTTTACAACTTGACTAATCCTGCCTCACCCTTTAAGATCAGTTCAAGGGGTATGTCCCCAGGAATCCTCGGAACTAGGTTACAGAGCCGGTTATATCCACAGATCCCTATTTGTATTACTATCTTATGCTCACCATATTGGATTTTTAACTACCATGGCAAAATAATAACTGAGGTTAGTTCATTGTCACTAAAGAAAAATCATCTACTAAATATCTTCCAGAAATATTCTGGCTGTCTAGCATTAAAAGGAGCACACTCAACCTTGTTCCAAGCTTATTTCCCCTTGAATCATTCTTACAAGAGCTCTTTAGAACAATTAGATATGTTTTTTTTTTACTTAGAAGATGTTTTTTATTCTCTAAAAGTCAAGGAGTACAGGGGGCCACAGCAGGTCCCAGAACATATCATGAAATATTTCAGAGAGTCAAGAGGCAAACCAAGGAGTCATGCCACCATAAAGTCTCAGCTCACCGCACAGTAACTAAGTGGAAACACCCAGCAGGTATAATGAAATTTGAAAATAGAAATTTGATATACAACTAAAGGGACTATGTTATCCAGGGAATTGATAAAATAAACTTTTATAATTTACAACAAACACAAGCATTTTCTTCAAGCTCTTACAACTGAATATGGTAGATGAGACTAATAGTTCATCTTCATTTTATGAAAAAATAACTGAATCTCAATGAAATTTAGTAATTCACCAAGAGAAGATGGCAGAGCCAGAACTCGGGCTATAAAAATGTGTTTTTCCATTAAATAAGAGAGTATAGAAGGCGGAGAAAACAAAAATCATAAATCTTCAGGAATATATACCAAGAGGGAGGCAAGGGAAGTCGTGGACAGAGAATCAAAATAGATGCATGATTTCAACACTGTTGTGGATCCCACAAAAAAATTCTTCACAAGAAGGAACTGTACTTTATTATTATACTTCTAGTGCTTGCTATGTAGAAGGCACTGGCACCCCACTCAAGTACTCTTGCCTGGAAAACCCTATGGGCGGAGGAGCCTGGTAGGCTGCAGTCCATGGGGTCACAAAGAGTCAGACACGACTGAGCGACTTCACTTTCACTTTTTACTCTCATGCATTGGAGAAGGAAATGGCAACCCACTCCAGTGTTCTTGCCTGGAGAATCCCAGGGACAGGGGAGCCTGGTGGGCTGCCATCTACGGGGTTGCACAGAGTTGGACATGACTGAAGTGATAGCAGCAGCAGCAGCAGCAGCAGCAGTGCTTGCTACTAGGGCTTCCCAGGTGACTCAGTGGTAAAGAATCTGCCTGACAATGCAAGAAACATGGGTTTCATCCCTGGGTAGGGTAGATCCTCTGGAGAAGGAAATGGCAACCCATTCCGGTATTCTTGCCTAGGAAATCCCATGGACAGAGGAGTCTGGCAGGCTATACTCCCTGGATCGCAAAAGAGCTGGACATGACTAAGCAACTAAACAACAACAGTTTGCTACTGGATCTAGCATACCAGTGAAGTTGCTCAGTCGTGTCCGACTCTGCGATCCCACGGACTGTAGCCTACCAGGCTCCTCCATCCATGGAATTTTCCAGGCAAGAGTACTGGAGTAGGTTGCTATTTCCTTCTCCAAGAGATCTTTCCAACCCATGTCTCCTGGATTGCAGGCAGGCGCTTCACCGTCTGAGTTACCAGGGAAGCCCTGATCTAGCACACATTAGGTATCAAATAAAGGTCTGCTACATGTATGACATTGTTGTCTGAATCCAAAAATTTTTCTCTATTAAAATTTTTATAAAGATAGCTTAATGACTAACACTGGTCTGCTTTTCAAATGAATACATTTAACTGAAGCACATAGATGTCATCATAAGTAAACAGATGTGAATATGAATGAATCTGTTTCAACTATTTGTTCATTTGACAAACATTTATTAAGTTCTTATTCTGTGCTAGGCAGACTGACTATACTATGACCAACCAATAAAGTAAAATTTCCTATTATAAAAGTAACTTGAGTAAATTGCAAGCTCCATAGGTACTAGATAAACTAATTGAATATGAAGTCAAAGAAAATTCAGGCAATGCCCTTTTAACAATTTGCATATCCATATAATCTTCAGATTTATTTTAGAACTCATTCCTCAGTTTTAACCTTTTTTCACTTGCCTTTTCCCAGGGTTCTTACTGAGATTGTTTCAGCAAGCCCAAAGTTTCAGAAGTTTCACAAATCACTGAATCTACAATATTTAATGGGCTTAAAATTGCTTCCATGAGATCAATTGCCTATGAAGCTACATAATATTTACACCAGTGAGTGAAAAAAAAAATGCTGGTATATAATCCGTCAGTCAAAACTCCAAGGAATTGAAAATTTGGGGGACTAGTTTTTTATTTTTTATTTTTTTTAAATTTTATTTTATTTTTAAACTTTACATAATTGTATTAGTTTTGCCAAATATCAAAATGAATCCATCACAGGTATACATGTGTTCCCCATCCTGAATCCTCCTCCCTCCTCCCTCCCCATACCATCCCTCTGGGTCGTCCCAGTGCACTAGCCCCAAGCATCCAGTATCATGCATTGAACCTGGACTGGCATCTCGTTTCATACATGATATTTTACATGTTTCAATGCCATATTAAAAGTTATATTCTTTAACAAACTAAATCAGTGGGGTTTCAGAGCAGAAATCAGTAATCAAACAATATTTCTGCTGCAAAATATATGAATATTCATACTAAGTGGCAAAAATAAAGATTGTCACCTCATATCCAAATCTACCATTTTGGGATTTCAGAATTAAAGATGAAGGATTATGGCCCTATTTCAACTCACTCAGTTATCATATAAACAACAGTGTGCATGCTAAATTACTTCAGTTGCGTCCAACTCTTTGCAACCCTATGGAATGTAGCCCCCAGCCTCCTCTGTCCATGGGATTCTCCAAGCAAGAATACTAGAGTGGGTTGCCATGCCCTCCTCCAGGGGATCATCTTGACACAGGAATCGAACCCATGTCTCCTGAAGCTCCTGCACTGCAGGTGGATTCTTTACCAGTAAGCCCCTGTAGAAACCTTATAAACAACACTATCTGCTGCTAAACATCAAAGCATCTATATTTCAACCTGGCCTCCTCCATGTCCCTCTGCAGAGGTGCCAGACAGATCTGCCTAAAATGCAAATCTGAACATATTAGGAGCATTGGCTGGTGATGGGGGTGGAGAAGAGAGTAATATTTGGCCCAGAAGACCTTGGGATGAGAATTTGCTTAAAGTCTCACAGTCAGGTAGGGGGATTTAAGATTGCTGTCATTCTTTGAGGGATTAGTTTTGACAACTGAAAAATCATAGCATAACTTCCATGGTCTGAATGTTTGTATCCCCCCAAAATTCATATGTTGAAATCTTAATCCGCAAAAGAGATAGTATTAGCAATCCCCTTTCAAAGGGAAGGGCTTCCCTGATGGCTCAGACGGTAAAGCGTCTGCCTGCAATGCAGGAGACCCGGGTTTGATTCCTGGGTTGGGAAGATCCCCTGGAGAAGGAAATGGCAATCCACTCCAGCACTCTTGCCTGGAATATCCCATGGACGGAAGAGCCTGATAGGCTACAGTCCATGGGGTCACAAAGAGTCGGACATGACTGAGTGACTTCACTTCATTTCACTTCACTTCACTTCACTTCAAAGGGATTGGGACATGAGGGGGAAGCCTGAAGTGCATTCACAAGACAGACTCCCACAGAGCTCCATAGCCCACTTCTATCATGTGAGGATACAACAAGAAGCCTGTAACCCAGAGAAAGACCCTCAGTAGAATCTGAACAAGTTGTACATATAGCCTCCAAACCAAGAGCAATAAATGTTGTGTATAAACTATACAATCTAGGGGATTTTGCTGTAAGATGTAGGGTATATGAAGGGTTAAGATATTGACCTATGATTAAGAACTGCCTACATAATTTGTGGGGGCCAGTGCAAAATGAAAATATGAGCCCCTTAGTTCAAAACTTATTAAGAATTTTCAGAAAACATTAAAACAGGCACAGGATATTTCTTAGTGTAAAGCTGCACAAGTCACACATTGTTGAAGGGATTCCATCCATTACTAAGACCTTAAAAAGAAAGCAGGTTGCAGGATGATTCATTTTAAAAAACACAGTATCTGATATTTAGCAGGCTAGAGGGCAAACTGCCAGGCTGTCCATTTGCTTTCCATGTGACTTTTGAAAAAAATACATATCTGTTTTACTCTAAATGCCTCCATGTAGAAAAATACAAACAATACCTACCTCTAAGAACCACTGTGAATATCAAATGAAATACTATATGTGAAACAGTGTAGTTCAAATATGTCCTAATAAGTAAATAAATGTTTCAGAGTAATGAGAGCTCCTTGTGCTTTGTTTTCTATATTTTCCCTTCTCTGATGAAAAGAAAGTAATCAGGCCTTTGTATTCTCTTGCCTCAAGGGTCCCACAGGCCTGAAGACAGAAGTTTCTTGAAGACAACTTCTGTTCTTAGCTCTTATGAATACCTAACACTGTTAAGGAAATATACTAGCTAGAGTACCAAAGGACAGAGAACACTAACTTCAAGTTGGCCACAATGGAGAGATAACCCTGGTGGGAGGGAGTTGTAGGATTTCCTCTTTGTCAGTTCAGGCCATTTGACAAGAAGAAACCAAGATGGCATTAGATCTGCTAAAGAGTTTTGGGGAGAATTTCCCACTAAGGATAAGAAGGAAGGACTAAGGCTGAGAAAAGAGAGCTTCCAAGTAGTAAAGCAGGGTCTGGTACCTGTGAAAGGAGGGAAAAGGGCAGAATTGGACAGGAAGAACTTCTAGTTGCAGTGCTGTTCTGAGAGAATCTCAGATAGGCCAATAAAGAATCGGAGGAATGTTGCCCTTGTCAATATTCCACACTGGGCAGTAATGGGATAGCTTGTTATTTGACCAAACCTGGTCCAGTGACTGAGAGTAGCTCAGGGGACATGTGGTCTGATATGTGACCTAGAGTTTATCTGTTGACTATATTCTCCAGAGCAGGTTTTCTTGAAGGAAGCTATGAGCAGCTCATCATCATGGCAACCACCCCACTATACCCACATGTCAAATGGGAAGAGGGGTGAGGCCTCTGGATAAGAGCACTATGGTGAGACTTCTGAGACTGGATGAGCACAGAGATTCTCACACCTTAATGTGGTGTGGAAGTAGCAGGGATATGAATTCAAGGGGCTGTACAGGCTTGTACTTCTCCATCATTAGCTTTCCCACCCTTAAAGTCTCATTTCAAATGTACCACTGCCTCCATGATGTCTCTCCTGATCTTCCAGGATTCTTTCCAAAGTTTGAGTTTTGTAATCTTACTATTTACCAAATGCACACTAGAAGTTAACCAATGCATCTTGGAATGCAAAACTGGTTCAAGAATGAAAATCAATCAATGTAAAATACCATATTGTCAGAATGAAGGACATAAACTACATGATTGTCCCAAGTGATGTAGAAAAACGATTTGAAAAAAATAAATATCCTTTCATGATAAAAACACTCAAAAATGATGATTAGAAAAAAATCACCTCACCATAATAAAAGCCATATACGAAAATTTCATAGATAACATCCTCTTCAATGGAAAAAAACTGAAATCTTTCCCTCTAACATCAAGGCAAGAATTCCAGTTTCTTGATTTCTATCCACCATAGTACTAGGGGGCAGAAATAACAATTAGGCAAGTAAAATAAATAAATGCCATTCAAATTGGAAAGGAAGAAATAAACTTATGTGGTTTTTGGACTGTATTATCTTATACAAAGAAACCCTAAAGAGTAAAAACACAGATTGTTAAAACTCATAAATTCAGTAAAGATGCATAATTCAAAAATCAACATACAAAAATCAATTGGGTTTATATACACTAACAACAACCTTATCAGAAAACAAACTTAAGAAAACAATTTCATTTATATTATATGGAAAAGAACAAAATATTAGAAATAAACTTAACCAAGGAGGTGAAAGAATTGTACACTGATAATTACATACTATTAATGACACCACCCTTATGGCAGAAAGTGAAGAGGAACTAAAAAGCCTCTTGATGAAAGTGAAAGTGGAGAGTGAAAAAGTTGGCTTAAAGCTCAACATTCAGAAAATGAAGATCATGGCATCCGGTCCCATCACTTCATGGGAAATAGATGGGGAAACAGTGGAAACAGTGTCAGACTTTATTTTTCTGGGCTCCAAAATCACTGCAGATGGTGACTGCAGCCATGAAATTAAAAGACGCTTACTCCTTGGAAGGAAAGTTATGACCAACCTAGATAGCATATTGAAAAGCAGAGACATTACTTTGCCAACAAAGGTTCGTCTAGTCAAGGCTATGGTTTTTCCTGTGGTCACATATGGATGTGAGAGTTGGGTTGTGAAGAAGGCTGAGCGCCGAAGAATTGATGCTTTTGAACTGTGTTGTTGGAAAAGACTCTTGAGAGTCCCTTGGACTGCAAGGAGATCCACCCAGTCCATTCTGAAGGAGATTCGCCCTGGGATTTCTTTGGAAGGAATGATGCTAAAGCTGAAACTCCAGTACTTTGGCCACCTCATGCGAAGAGTTGACTCATTGGAAAAGACTCTGATGCTGGGAGGAAT
>NW_011494605.1:2548643-2549176 GCF_000754665.1 Bison bison bison
AAAGGGGACGGACAGAGGATGAGATGGCTGGATGGCATCACTGACTCGATGGACCTGAGTCTGAGTGAACTCTGGGAGTTGGTGATGGACAGGGAGGCCTGGCGTGCTTCAATTCATGGGGTCGCAAAGAGTCAGACATGACTGAGCAACTGATCTGATCTGATCTGAATGAAACAAATTAAAGAAGGTACAAATGAATGGAAAGACATCTCAAGTTCATGGATTGGAAACCTTAATATTGTTAAAATGTTCATACTACCCAAAACGATTTTAATAGAATCTCTATAAAAAGCCTAATGGCACTTTTTTATTTTATAGAAATAGGAAAAAAAAATCCTAAAATTTATCTGTAATTTCAAAGAACCCCCAAAAGGCAAAACACTTATGGGAGAGAGAAACAAAGCTAGATGTCTCACACTTCCTTCTTTCCAAACAAAGCTACAGTAATCAAAGCAGAATGGGCAGTATGGTATTAGCATAAATACAGACATATAAACCCTTGGAACAGAATAAAGAGACTAATATATATATAT
>NW_011494605.1:2549276-2576157 GCF_000754665.1 Bison bison bison
ATATATATATATATATATATATATATAATTTGAACATACACATGTCATATATATGTTCAAGTGATCTTTAACAAGAGTGCCAAGGCTATGCAACAGAGAAAGGATAGTCTCTTCAATAAATGGGGGTGTTGGGAAAACTGGATATTTACATTCAAAACAATGAAATTACATGCATATCACATACAAAAATTAGCTCAAAATGGATTAAGTAGCTAAATATAATAACCATAAAACTACTAGAACATAGGGGAAACATTCATAACATTAAATTTGGCAATGATTTCTTGGATATGTTACCCAAAGCACAAGCATCAAAAGCAAAAATAAACAAAGGAGACTACAGCAAATTTAAAGACTTCTGCACAGCAAGTGAAAAAAAAATCAACAAAGTTAAAAGGAAAACTAAGAGATGGGAGAAAATATTTGCATTCATATCTGATAAAAGGTTAATATCTAGACTATATAAAAACCACAGCTCAACAACAAGAAAATAATTCAATTAAAAACATGGGCAAAGTACTTAGTAAACATTTCTCCACAAAAGATATATAACTAGCCAACAAGCATATTAAAAGACCCTCAATTTCACTAATTATCAGGGAAATGCCAATCAAAACTACAATGATATATTATCTCATACTTATTCGAGTGGCTACTACTTTTTTAAAAAGAAAATAGCGAATGTTCATGAGGACATGGGAAACTGGAACCCTTGTGCACTGTTGGTGTGGAAAACAGTATGGCGGTTGCACAAAAAATTAAAAATAGAGTTACTAGAAAATTCAGCAACCTCAATTCTGGATACATATATGATAGAACTGAAAATGGGCTCTCAAAAAGGTATTTGCACATCCATGTTCACTGGCAAATTATTCACAAGAGCCAAGAGGTAGAAGCAACCTCAATGTCCATTGATAGATGAATGGATAAAGAAAATATGGTATACACACAAAATGGAATATTATTAAGTCTTAAAAATAAAGAGAACCCCATGGAAGCAACCTAACTGTTCATCAACAGAGGAATGAATAAAGAAGATGTGATACATATATAAAATGGAATATTGCTCACCAATAAAAAATGCCATCAGCAGCAACAGGTATGGACCCAGAGATTGTAATACTGAGTGAAGCAAGTCACACACAGAAAGACAAGTACCATATAATATCAGTTATTTGTGAAATCCAAAAAAGCATAGGAATTCCAGAAAAACATCTTCTGCTTCACTGACTATGCTAAAGCCTTTGATGATATGGATCACAACAAACTGTGGAAAATTCTTAAATAGCTTGGACTGCCTTAAATTCTTAAAGAGAAAGACCACCTTACACATCTCTAGAAACCTGTATGCATGTCAAGAAGTGACAGTTAGAACCAGACATGGACATGGAACAACAGACTGGTTCAAAACTGGAAAATGAGCATGTCAAGGCTGTATATTATCACCCTGCTTATTTAACTTATATGCAGAGTACCATCATGTGAAATGCCAGGCTGGATGAATCACAAGCTGGAATTAAGATTGCCAGGTGATATATCAATAACCTCAGACATGCAGATGATAACACTCTAAGAGCAGAAAGCAGAGAGGAACTAAAGAGTCTCTTGATCAGGCTTGACTGTGGTGTTGGAGAAGACTCTTGACTGCAAGGAGATCCAACCAGCCTATCCTGAAGGAAATCAACCCTGAATATTCACTGGAAGGACTGATGCTGAAGCTGAAGCTCCAACACTTCGGTCACCTGATGTGAAGAGCTGACTTACTGGAAAAGACCCTGATGCTGGGAAAGACTGAAGGCAGGAGAAGGGGATGACAGAGGATGAGATGGTTGGATGGCATCACCAACTTATGGACATGAGTTTGAGCAAATTTTGGAAGATGGTGAAGGACAGGGAAGCCTGACAGCTGCAGTCCATGGGGTCGCAAAGAGTCAAATAAAACTGAGTGACTGACCAACAACAACAAAAACATTTGTTCTCAGGGGGAAAGAAAAGAAAGAAGAAGTGGGAAAAGGAAAGTTTTTGTTCAATGAGTACAGAGTTTTAGTTTGTAAGATGAGAAAATTTTAGAGAGGTGTTGCACAAAAATGTGCATATAGTTAACCCTACTATACTATATACTTAGAATTGGTAAGATGCTAAATTTTATATAATGTGATTTTTACCACAATAAACAAATGATATTAAGTAACAGAGATTTATTGGATGAATGACTAAAACATTTTTCTTCCTACAACATTCAAAACTATCCAAGATATATCAAGGAGGGTTCCTATTATTTATTCCAAAATACACGCCTTTGTAAAATAGTCTTAAATGAAATAAAATGAATTAATTAAAACTGTATTTAATGAGAATTTTCATGGTTAACTTCTTTATTGTTTTTTGATGTAGATTTATTTTAATTATTGGTTACAATATTAAAGGAGGTTATATATTAAAAATATATCAACATTTGAAGGAGTCTTTAATCAAAAGTCTTTATATCCTCTGCACAATTTTCTATGCAAAGTTATTTTTAGTCTTAATATGAAAGAAACTAAAAGAAGAGAGGACACGAATATTGTAGCAAATTTTAGTTTTGAAATTGCTTTCTTTTTTTCATCATCACTCACAGCAGGGCATCTATAATTTTTGATATTCTGTGCCCTAAGTTTTGAGATTAATATGCTATCCCAGATGGGGGATAACACTCTACTGAAGCAAAAACGAGAGTTAAATTTTTGCATTTAGGTTACAAAATATCACCTTTATTACATATATGCCAGTTATCTAAAGCAGCTAGCCAGTTACTACATTACCAAAATCTGCCAAAAATATAATAGACCCCAATGTGATAAACTGCTTCCTTCATTACTCATGTAGGCACCATAAATTTGTACCAACCCTTTTGACAATACAGAAGTATATAGAGCAATAATTATATACATCTTGACTCACTGATCTTAAACTATTTCCCACATGATTTCTTAAATAAATGATGAAACAGGAGATAAAAAACACTAACTCTAGAGACTAAAATATGTTCACTAGTTATGTTAGTTTAAAAAATAAATGTTCATCAAAGAGAATAAGGTAAATCATAGTATGATTATGCTATTGAATAGTTACTGATTATTAAAATTATAATTGCAAAGATTATGTATGTAACAGTACAGGTTGACATTGGAAGATTATATAAATATTCCCATGTTAACTAATAAAAAGCAATATATAATCTTGCAGTTCTATGACTGCAGCCATTTAAAATGTGTATACATAAAAAAAGAATATTGGAAGGAAACAGGCAAAAATGGAAATACTTGTGCTTCAGCTGGACTATTTTCTAGTTTTTTTCATTGTTTTTAAATTTATTTTTGGAAATCAAGATGTAAAATAAAATAAAACATAAATCTCTCTTCAGATGACAATTCAGAGTATCACCTCTTCAGGCTCTGACTAGTCACTTCAAATAGTAAGTTCTCTACCAGCTCAGGTTGAAAGCCTAACCAAGATAATTATTGTTTTAGAGTTGGAGCAGAGGCTTGCTTATCTCTACTGTGCTTGAATTTGGTCTTTTTCGAATATATGCTCAGAAATAGGATCACTGGATCATATGGTAACTCTGTTTTTAGTTTTTTAAAGGAACCTCCATAACTCTTCCCCATAGTGGCTGCACCAATTTACATTCCCACCAACAGTATATGAGGGTTCCCTACTGTGCTTGACTTTGGAATTTTACAGGGAAGCTTCAAATTGTTCCCATTTTCTCTCTAGCTGGATAATTCATGTTCAACTGTGAGACCTTGAGCAACATTTTTAATCTCAGTTTTCTTAATCTCAGTTACCTATAAAATAAAGCTAATGTCTACCTTATGAGAATTAAATGAAACACACATATGATGACATCTAGTATTGTGAATATCATATAGCAAAGCCTCAATAAATGTTAGAATTACTAACATTAAATTTTTAATTAATTTTTATTAATTAATTAATTAATTTTAATTAAAATTAATTAATTAATTTTAATTAAAATTAATTAAAAATTTAAAATGAACAAATGAATAAACTAATAAATTAATGAAAAAGAAGTCCATTTTTCAGTTCCATTTCTGAAAAATATTAGCTGTCTGACATTAAGCAAATGACTAAATTTTTCAGAACTTCAGTTTTCTTATCTAAAAATTAAGAGTGTTAAATAGGAGAATCTTCTTTCCTTTTAACTATAAATCCTACAAATTACACATGGATGACTAGTGTGATATTAGCATTTCAAGCAAAGAAAGGAATATATATTGTTACCTTTTTGTTGTTGTTGTTGGTAGCTGATAAAATAACCTTTACATTCTTTCTGACTGCTACTGCTAAATCACTTCAGTCGTGTCCGACTCTGTGCGACCCCATAGACGGCAGCCCACCAGGCTTCCCCGTCCCTGGGATTCTCCAGGCAAGAACACTGGAGTGGGTTGCCATTTCCTTCTCCAATGCATGAAAGTGAAAAGTGAAAGTGAAGTCGCTTAGTCGTGTCTGACTCTAGCGACCCCATGGACTGCAGCCTACCAGGCTCCTCTGTCCATGGGATTTTCTAGGCAAAAGTACTGGAGTGGGGTGCCATTGCCTTCTCCGCATTCTTTCTGAAATAAACTCTTAATTAATAATTTCTTTTATGCCTCACTTAATGAAGTAGTCCAACCTACTTTACCAAAGTTTTGACTACATTACAGATAATATTAGAAGATTTTCAAAAAACATAGATTGGAGAAACAATCAGCCTGTCAGCTTAGAGACTCCTTTCTCACTGTCGTTTCACCACGTGAGATTCCATTGAGATTTTAAGTACTGAACTAATACATATCTACACTGAAAAAGGACTTAAAAAGGCTTGTGTGTGATGACAAAATTGTGGTGATGATGTCAAAATATTCAGAGACTCAATAATCCTTACTAGTCAGTTTTCATCAGTCTATTAGTTTTTGCTATTATCTGATTCTGTGTTTTCAAAGCACTAATCCTACTGATATATTGAACTCCTTTCTGAAAGTAATGTATTTATAATGCATGCTAGACTTTTGTATCCATTACTAACGTGATCATTTACAACTTTTCAGATCCTTAATATGTTCCATAAGGGCTCTAATAGGTAAGAATAACAATACTTAAAGTTATGACTCTCATAACTATGAAAGGCTAGGTAGCATCATAAAAAGAACACAGATATTTGAATAAATAACTAAATGTAAATTTTGGCTCTCTGCTAGTGTATCCTAGGTTAAGTTATTGTAAGTCAGAACACTTGTAATAGGGCTTCCATGGTGGCCCAGATGGTAAAGAATCTGCCTGCAATGTGGGTGACCTGGGTTTGATCTCTGGGTCAGGAAGATCCCCTGGAGAAGGAAATGACTACCTACCCCAGTATTCTTACCTAGAGAATTCCAAGAACAGAGGAGCCTGGTGGGCCCCAGCCCAGGGGGTTGTAAAGAGCTGCACATGACTGAGAGACACACTTTCACTGCACTTTCACTGCACTTTCACTTTCCACTTGTAACACATATAGTAACATAATGAACACACAGTGGTGTAAAGATTAAACAAGAAAGTGAAGGTAAAACACACAAGATAGTGCTTGGCATTGTCAACTCAATTAATGTTTGCCAGTGGATTTACTTTACAGCATCGGACTCTACTTCCATCACCTGTCACATCCACAACTGGATATTGTTTTTGCTTTGGCTCCATCTCTTCATTCTTTTTGGAGTTATTTCTCCACTCCTCTCCAGTAGCATATTGGGCACCTACCGACTTGGGGAGTTCATCTTTCAATGTCATACCTTTTTGCCTTTTCATACTGTTCATGGGGTTCTCAAGGCAAGAATACTGAAGTGGTTTGTCATTCCTTTCTCCAGTGGGCCACATTTTGTCAGAACTCTCCACCATGACCCATCAGACTTGGATGGCCCTACACAGCATGGCTTATAGTTTCATTGAGCTAGACAAGGCTGTGGTCCATGTGATTAGTTTGATTAGTTTTCTGTGATTGTGGTTTTCATTCTATCTGCCCTCTGATGGATAAGGTAAGAGGCTTATGGAAGCTTCCTGATGGGAGAGACTGACTGAGGGCAAAACTGGGTCTTGGTCTGATGGGCGCGGCCATGTTTAGTAAACCTTTAATCCAATTTCTGTTGATGGACGGGGCTGTCTTCCCTCCTGTTTGCTTGATCTGAGTCTAAAGGATGGTGGAAGTAAGGAAGATAATGTCGATCTCCTTCAAAAGGTCCCATGCATCCATTACTACACTCAGTGCATCCTACCCTGAAGCAGGGCACCACCGACCCATGCCTCTGCCGGAGACTCCTGGACACACAAGGGCATGTCTGAGTCAGTTTATTTGGGGTCATTGTTACTTTCTTCTGGGTCCTGGTGCACACAAGGTTTTGTTTGTGCCCTCCAAGAGTCTGTTTTCCCAGTCCTGTGCGAGTTCTGGTGGTTCTACAGTGGGGTTAATGGCAACCTCCTCCAAGGGGCCTTATGCCATACCCAAATCTGTTGCACCCAGAGCCCCTGCAGCAGGCCACTGCTGACCCATACCTCCACAGGAGAGACTCAGACACAGTTCTGGCTCAGTCTCTGTGGATTGGGAATGCATTTTTGTGTCTATTCATTTCTGAGGCAAATCATTTAATATCACAGTAATCGAAGTCTATTCTCCAACCAGTAATGCTGAAGAAGCTGAACAGTTCTATGAAGACCTACAAGACCTTCTAGAATTAATACCCCCAAAAGATGTCCTCTTCATTATATGGGGACTTGAATGCAAAAGTAAGAAATCAAGAGCTACCTGGAATAACAAGTAAATTTGGGCTTGGAGTACAAAACAAAGCAGGTCAAAGGCTAACAGAGTTTTGCCAAGAAAAAACACTGGTCACAGAAAACACCCTCTTCTAACAACACAAGAGAAGACTCTACACATGGGCATCACCAGATGGTCAATACCAAAATCAGATTGTTTATATTCTTTGCAGTTGAAGATGGAGAAGCTTCAAAGATACAGTCAGCAAAAACAAGACTAGGAGCTGACTGTGGCTGAGTTCATGAACTCCTTGTCAAATTCAGAATTAATGAAAGTGGGGAAAACCACTAGACTACTTGGGTATGACCTAAATAAAATCCCTTAAAGGATTTGGAAGTGAAAAATAGATTCAAGTGGAAGTGAGAAATAGATTCAAGGGATTAGATATGGACTAATATCTAATATTAGATAGACTGAAGGATTAGATATGAGTGACTGAAGAACTATGCACTGAGAGGTTCATGACATTGGGCAAGAGGCAGTGATCAAGACCATCCCCAAGAAAAATAAATGCAAAAAGGCAAAATGGTTTTCTGAGGATGCTTACAAATAGCTGAGAAAAAAAGAGAAGCTAAAGGCAAAAGAGAAAAGGAAAGATGTACCCATTTGAATGCAGAGTTCCAAAAAATATCAAGGAAAGATAAGAAAGCCTTCCTCAGGGATTGATGAAAAGAAATAGAGGAAAACAATAGAATGGGAATGACTAGAGATATCTTGGAGAAGGCAGTGGCAACCCACTCCAGTACTCTTGCCTGGAAAATCCCATGGACAGAGGGGCCTGGTGGGCTGCAGTCCATGGAGTCGCTAGGAGTCAGACACGACTGAGCGACTTCACTTTATTTTTTCACTTTCATGCATTGGAGAAGGAAATGGCAACCCATTCCAGTGTTCTTGCCTGGAGAATCCCAGGGAAGCCTGGTGGGCTGCTGTCTATGGGGTCACACAGAGTCGGACACGACTGAAGCAACTTAGCAGCAGCAGCAGAGATATCTTCAAGAAAATTGGAGATAATAAGGGAATATTTCATGCAAAGATGGGCACAATAAAGAACAGAAATGGTATGGACCTAACAGAAGCAGAAGATACCAAGAAGAGGTGGCAAGAATACACATAAGAACTATACAAAAAAGATCTCCATCACTCAGATAACCATGAATGTGTTACTCACCTAGAGCCAGAGATCCTGGAATGCAAATTCGAGTGGGCCTTAGGAAACATCACTATGAACAAAGCTAGTGGAGGTGATGGAATACAAGTTAAGGTATTTCAAATCCTAAAAGATGATGCTGTGAAAGTGCTAAACTCAATATGACAACAAATCTGGAAAACTCAGCAGTGGCCACAGGACTGGAAAAGGTCAGTTTTATTTCCAATCCCAAAGAAAGGCAATGCCAAACAATGTTCAAGCTACCACACTACTGAACTCATCTCACACTCTAGCAAAGTAATGCTCAAAATTCTCCAAGCCAGGATTTAACAGTAAATGAGCTGTAAACTTCCAGATGTTCAAGTTGGATTTAGAAAAGGCAGAGGAACCAGAGGTCAAATTGCCAGCATCTGCTGGATCATCAAAAAAGCAAGAGAGTTCCAGAAAAACATCTACTATTGACTACGCCGAAGCCTTTGACTGTGTGGATCACAACAAACTGTGGAAAATTCTTCAAGATATGGGAATACCAGACCACCTGACCTGCCTCCTGAGAAATCTGTATGAAGGACAAGAGGCAACAGTTAGAACTGGACATGGAATAACAGACTGGCTCCAAATCGGGAAAGGAGTACATCAAGGCTGTATATTGTCACCCTTCTTATTTAACTTATATGCAGAGTATATCATGTGAAATACTGGGCCGGATAAAGGACATGCTGGAATCAAAATTTCTGGGAGAAGTATCAATAACCTCAGATACGCAGATGACACCACCCTTATGGCAGAAAGCAAAGAAGAACTAAGAGCTTCTTGATGAAAGTGAAAGAGGAGAGTGAAAAAGTTGGCTTAAAATTCAACATTTAGAAAACTAAGATCATGGCATCCGGTCGTGCAAATAGATGGGGAGACAATGGATATAGTGAGAGACTCTATTTTGGGGGACTCCAAAATCATTGTAGAGGTGATTGCAGCCATAAAATTAAAAGATGCTTGCTCCTTGGAAGAAAAGTTATGACCAACCTAGACAACATATTTAAAAGCACAGACAATTCTTTACCAATGAAGCTATGGTTTTTCCAGTAGTCATGTACAGATGTGAGAGTCTGACTATAAAGAAAGCTGAGTGCCAAAGAACTGATGCTTTTGAACTGTGGTGTTGGAGAAGACTCTTGAGAGTCCCTTGGACTGCAAGGAGATCAAACCAGTCCATCCTAAAGGAAATTAGTCCTGAATATTCATTGAAATGACTGATGCTAAAGCTGAAACTCCAATCCTTTGGGCACCTGATGGGAAGAACGGACTCACTGGAAAAGACCCTGAGGCTGGGAAAGGTTGAAGGGAGGATGAGAAGGGGACAACAGAGGATGAGATGGTTGGCTGGCATCACCGATGCAATGGACATGATTTTGAGTAGGCTCCAGGAGTTGGTGATGGACAGGGAACACTGGCATGCTGCAGTCCATGGGGTCGCAAATAGTCAGACTCAACTGAGTGACTGAACTGAACTGAAAGGAAGTGAGTTTATTTGATGTCTTTGTATTAATATATTTCAATATCATTTTACGCTTTTTACTAAAACAATTCTCCTAGTAATGCTAATAATAAACATATATTTGTATAGCCAGAGGTCTGCAAACTTTTTCATAATGGCTAAATAGCAAATATTTTGTCTTATATGCCATACCTTTTCAGTTGCAAATATTCAACTCAGACAAAGTAATATGAAAGCAGTCACAGATGTAATACTGCATGGGTATGGCTGTGTTACAATGAAATTTTATTTACAAAACAGGCTGCTAATCCATAAGCCATAGTTTCCTGACCCCCACTATATTACTTTACATGCATGCATGCTAAGTCGCTTCAGTCATGTCCAGCTGTTTGTGATTCTGCAGACTGTAGCCTGCCAGGCTCCTCTTTCCATGGTATTTCCCAGGCAAGAATACTTGAGTGGGTTGCCATTCCCTCTTCCAGGGGATCTTCCCATCCCAGGGTCTGAACTTGCATCTCTGCAGCTCCTGCATTGCAGGCAGATTCTTTACCACTGAGCCACTGGGGAAGCCCATGTTACTTTATAAAGCACATTATTTATGTCTCCTTAAGTTCATTGTTTCAAAAACCTAGGGGAAGGCAGATTCACTATTCTTATACCCATTTCACAGATGAGGAGAACTAGGGACCTTACAGTGCTAAGTAATATATCCAGCAGACAAAAGTACATCTTAATTATTGATTAAACATGCTACAATAGTCCATAAGTATGAGTCACGATAAGTGAATGTCAAAGCACTTCCACAGACAAGCAGGTTTGTGGACCATTTGCTCGTACATAGTATCTGAAGTAGTAACGATCCCTTGCTGTAAGTGTACCACCAAACTTGAAGGTCTATGGGGCAAACTGGTATAAGCAATAAGGCACAGTAAACAGATACAGTGCCCCTCCAGTGGGCACTGCACCACTAGAAGCACTCAGACAGGAGCAGAGCACCCTCTGTTAGAAGTACAGGTAAACAGACACAGTGCCCCTCCAGTGGGTGCCGCACCACTAGAAGCACTCAGACAGAAGCAGAGCACCCTCTGTTAGAAGTACAGGTAAACAGACACAGTGCCCCACCAGTGGGTGCCGCACCACTAGAAGCACTCAGACAGAAGCAGAGCACCCTCTGTTAGGAGAAGTGCAGAAGGGATCAAGAATAGGGAATGAGGAAGTTACACAGAATGATGGCTGAGGTTCCTCCTGGGGCTGAGATCCAGTTTCCTTGGACATGGAATATGACTACATCAAATGCTTCAGAAAGATCATCTGAGATTAAATTAAAAAAAATGTTTAGTGGAAGAAAACGATGAGATCACAATTTAAATGGGGGAAAAAAACAAGGAACAAAGAGGTGACTTAGAAGGAATTTAAACAAAGGAAATGGAATTGGCTTGGTTGAAGACCAACTTAGAGGCATCCAGAACTTCTTGCAGGAGAAGGCTTGTAGTGCTATTAACTTTTCTTTTCAGCTAAGAATGAAGAGGGAATGATCATCACAGACTTGTTAGTTCAGAGGGAACTTAGAGGTTATTTGCCATCTTTAATTTTTTTTTTTCTTTTTGAATAGTGGCTAGAGCTTCAGAAAGGATAAATGATTCAACTGAGGGCAAATGGGGAGTTAACAGAGGAAAAGAGGAAACAGGCTCCCAGTCTACCCTGCCACTCTCCCAAGCCCTTTGCTCTTCTATTTGTCTAGTTGCCTATCACCTCATTTCAGACCCATCACAATCATACAAAAATTCCAATTTTTCTTGTTTTACAGGTGGGGGGAAGCTAAGAAAGTCAAGTGGTTCAGTAGATAAAGAGTAGAACTAGAATTCAAATTCCAGTTTCTCAATTTTTAATCAAATCCTGTCTGTCCTCCTAAGCTCTTTCTCATGCCTTGAACTAAGCTGGTTGCCTGACACTACTTATTACAAATATTGCTGAAATCTCAGTAAAATATTTAAACTTGGACTCATTTATAAATGTCACCATAAACACCCTGACTTGAGAGAAAATCTGAGCTCCTATATATAGAACTGACAAACAGTGAAGGAAAAGGAGAAACTCGGTGGTTCCATGCCCTTGGAAGATGCTTTTAAGGTTTCATATGACCAGGAAATCAGATTAGCTACTACAATAGAAGTCTTCACTTAAATTTCTGGCTAAAATGAATTATGTATTTTTTAATACTTCACTTGCTTGACTTACATAAAAGTATAATCCAATTGAGGATTCTGATAATTGTAGAAGTGCAGGCAGCAGACAGAGCAAGGAGAAAGAGGGCTGTCTCCTGAATAACCAACAAAATTCCTTGCCAGGCTATACTTCTGGATTCTGTTTCTATGGATCCAGTTAAATATATTTTCAGTCCTGTGGTCTAGTAAATTCATTTATAAATGGCTTGTGAAATGAAACAAAATGATGATCCCTACAGATGGAAGTGGTCAGAGGCAGAGTAGTGACTATCACCATGGACAGTAATGTTCATGCACCAAAAATAATTCAATTGAATTATTTAACCTTGTAATTCTCAGAAAGGCTTTGAGGTCCCAGAGGATCTGCCCAATATGCTGTTAAATCTATAAAATCTTCTTTAAATTGATGCCTCAAATGGCCCTCTGATCTTGGCACCAGATGATGGCCAATTATAGTCAGAATAGCATTTTATTTGCAATGTATGCTAAAAATAGTGGATTATAATGCTACCAGAAAGCTTCACTAAGAATGAGGGAGTCATTCTAAAAATCTCTAGGAAAGAAACTATATGTACTGAAAATTATATATGCCAGACCCTGTGCCGGATGCCTTACATACTTTTAGTATTTCTCACAACTCTGAAATAGGTATATTCTTTCTTTTCTTACAGATAAGGAAAATGAAGCTTAAAAAGGTCCAACAACTTGCCCAAGATACATAACCAAGCAGAGCTTGGTAGCAGAGCTAGGATTAGAACTCCAAAACTTATGTTCTTTCTATCAAAGCTCCTAAGTTGCCTATCCCAATCATAAAATCATATTGTTACATAATTCTGCCTTTCTAGTTTGCCTTTAAATTCACTAACAACTATCTTAATAGTTTACTGCCTATGACAATGACAGTGACCATTCATTTATTCCACAGTCATATGCTAGATTCATTTGACCCATGGAAATATTACACAATCTGTACACTTAAAGGAACTCATAGAGAGTGGAAAAGAAAGAGGCATCATAGATACAGAACATTCCCATCATTGCAGAATTAAAACGGTGCTGCTATAGATATTTGGCTTTAGGATAGCAGGCTGGATGTTCTTATACTCCAGAACTGTCCAAATGGCAGCTGTGGAAGATATAGGGAACTATGTTTCTCAGAATGACTTTTCCTGTATGGTTATGGGTTAACGTTGGTCAAAAGAGTAACTTGCACATTATTTAGAAAGTGAAAACAAAGCAGTAGCCATTTGTCTCTGAAGATATTTTCTTAGGCATCGAAACACAGAGATACCCTGCAGATTTTAGCTTGTCCTCCCCCTACCCTGCTCTAAATTTCAGCTTTTTCCCCTTATCTCTGGCTCTGCTGACTAGACAGAGCCACCTGACACAAGATTTTTAGCTGTAGACGCACAGAATCAGTAGTTACACAAAGGTCATAGTTTCCAAAGTCTCCTTCATAATTACCTACTCTGCTGTCTCACTTTGATCCCTTGTTTCTTAAGATTAATGGGTTAGTGATCCTTCAACTTTCTGGTCACGTCTCCAGATCCTCCCACAGTTATGGAATGTCTGATTTCTTCCATGAACTCCTATCCCCTCCACACTCATAACGAGTCTGCTCCTCACATGGTACCCTGACTGGCACAACAGCTATCCTAAGAAATTATATTTAAGTCGGTACAAATGTAACTGTGGTTTTGGACCCTGAATTTTAAAGCATTATAACTAGGCTCAAACACAGCTTTATTAATCAAAATAGGAACCACTACAATCAACAAATCGTTTTTGTCAACAAGAAATAAGTCAATTTCTAGGCAGGTTGATAAGAAGTCCGGGTTCCCAGAGGAAGAGAGAGGGGCTGGGATTCTCAAGAAGGAGGAAAGGACAAACTATTTTTTCTCTACATTCCTTAGTCTTAGCCATATAAAACACTTTTTGTTTTTTGTTTTTTGTTTTTTTTTTCCCTTTAAGCCAGGAACTGATGATTACACAACAAACAACTCAGTTTAAATTCTGTGGTTTGGTTAGTGGTTTAGCCATTAAGTCGTGTCAGACTCTTTGCAACTTCATGGACTATAGCTTGCCAGGCTCCTCTGTCCATGGGCTTCTCCAGGCAAGAATATTGGAGTGGGTTGCCATTTCCTTCTCCAGGGGATCTTTCCAACCCAGGAATCGAACCTGGGTCTCCTGCATTGCAGGCAGATTCTTTACCAACTGAGCTAGGGATTATATAACAACAATGTATCCTGCTTGAGGACAGTTTCTCCTTCCTGAAAACCTTCTGACTAATCCTTATATCTTAGAATATATATTATGGGACTGGGTCTGGTAGGATCTTTCTGTTGTTGGATTCTAAGCCTGTTATCCTAAAATGTAAATTGTGTGAGTGGGTCTGTAAAATTTTCACAAACTTGAGACATTCTTTTGATTTATTGAAATAATTAATTAAAAAGTATATAACTCTCTTGCTAACTCTAGCGAAGGGGGCATTCTCCGTCCCCCTTCTAATGTCTCTGTCAGAAACTTTCTCTGTCCCTTTCCTTTAATAACACTCAGCTACACAAAAGCTCTTGAGGGATCAAGCCTGGTCCCTGGTCCTGAAGCTTAATCTTCTTCGGAGATCAAGAATCCAACATCATTCCCCATAAGCTATCAGAAATAAGTTTGTTTATTCCTGTAGTGTAAAAATCTGTGCCATGGATTTGATGAACTCTTGAAAAGCATTTTCTGCCTCCTACTGGTTGTGGAAACATTCTCCCTGCAAAAAGTTGTCAAGATACTTGAAAAGGTGGTGGTTGGTGAGAGGTCAGGTGATTACAGTGGATGAGGCAAAACTTGGTAGCCCAATTTGTTCAACTTTGTTGTTATGGAGAAGAATTGGGCCCCTTCTGTTGACTAACGCTGGCTGCAGAAATTGCAGTTTCCAGCACATCTCATCAATTTGCTAGCATACTTCTTAGATGTAAAGGTTTGGCTGGGAATCAGGAAGCTGTAGTGGATCAGATGGGCAGCCAACCACCAAACAGGGACCATGACCTTTTGTGGTGCAAGTTTGGCTTTGAGAAATGCTTTGGAGCGTCTTCTCAGTCCAACCACTTAGCTAGTCATCGCTGGTTCTTGTATAAAATCCACTTTTCATTGCACAACACTTCAAACTAATGCGGTTTTTTTGTTTGTTTGTTTGTTTTAGGTCAGCTCATGAGGCACTCACTTACCAAGCTTTTTCACCTTTCTGTGCTGTGCTGAACTTAGTCACTCAGTTGTGTCCAACTCTTTGAGACTCTATGGACTGTAGCCCAGCAACCGCCTCTGTCTATGGGATTTTCCAAGCAAGGATACTGGACTGAGTTGCCATGCCCTCCTGTAGGGAATCTTCCCAACCCAGGGATCAAACCCAGGTCTCAAGCATTGCAGGAAGATTCTTTACAGTCTGAATAATCAGGGAAGCCCTTTCACCTTTCTAATTTGCTTCAAATGCCAAACAGCTATAGAATGGTCAACCTTGAGTTCGGAAACTTCTCGGGTAGCTGTAAGAAGGTCAGCTTCAATGATGCTCTAGGTTGGTCATTGTCAACTTCAGATGCCTGTCCACTATGTTTCTCATCTTCAAGACTCTTGTCTCTTTTGCAGAACTTCTTGAACCATCTCTGCACTGTATGTTCTTTAGCAGTTCCTGGGCCAAACGTACTACTGATGATGTGAGTTGTCTCTGCTGCTTTATGACCAATTTTTAATTCAAATAAGAAAATCCCTTGAATTTGCTTTGTGTCTAACATAATTTCCATAGTCTAAAATAAATATAAAATACAAAGCAAATAGTAAGTTATGTGCATTAAAATGATATGTAATATAACCACATTTATTAAGAATGTATTCCAGTATCAGAAAGAATGGATCTGGAGGAATCAAGCTTTCTGACTTCAGTTTATATAAAAAGCTACAGTCATCAAGACAGTATGGTACTGGCACAAAAACAGAAATATAGACCAATGGAACAAGATAGAAAGTCCAGAAATAAACCCACGCAACTATGGGTAACTTATTTTTGACAAAAGAGGCAGGAATATACAATGGGACAAAGACAGCCTATTCAATAAACTATGCTGGGAAAACTGGACAGCTATGTGTAAAAGAATGAAATTAGAACACTTTCTAACATCATACAAAAAGACAAACTCAAAATAGATTTAAAGCCTAAATGTAATACCAGAAACTATAAAACTCTTAGAGGAAAACATAGGCAGAACACTTGATGACATAAATAAAAGCAAGATCCTCTATGACCCACCTCCTAGAATAATGGAAATAAAAACAAAAATAAACAAGTGGAACCTAATTAAACTTAAAAGCTTTTTCACAGCAAAGGAAACTATAAGCAAGGTGAAAAGAAAACTCTCATAATGGGAGAAAATAATAGCAAATGAAACAACTGACAAAGGATTAATTTCCAAAATATACAAGCACATACAACTCAATGCCAGAAAAACAAACGATCCAATCAAAAAGTGGGGAAAAGATGTAAACAGACATTTCTCCAAAGAAGACATACAGATGGCTAATAAACACATAAAAAGATGATCAACATGGCTCATTATTAGAGAAATGCAAATCAAAACTACAATGTGATATCACCTCACACCAGTCAGAATGGCCATCATCAAAGTCTACAAACAATAAAGTCTGGAAAGTGTGTGGAGAAAAGGGAACACTCTTGCATTGTTGGTGGGAATGTAAATTGATACAGCCACTATGGAAGATGGTATGGAGATTCCTTAAAAAACTAGGAATAAAACAACCATATGGCCCAGCAATCCCACTCCCAGGCATACACCCTGAGGAAACCAAAATTGAAAGAGACACATGTATCCCAATGATCACCACAGCACTATTTACAATAGCTATAACATGGAAGCAACCTAGATGTCTGCTGACAGATGAATGGATAAAGAAGTTGTGGTATATATACACAATGGAATATTGCTCAGCCATAAAAAAGGAACGCATTTGAGTTAGTTCTAATGAGGTGGATGAACCTAGAACCTATTACTCAGAGTGAAGTGAGTCAGAAAGAGAAAGAGAAATATTGTATGCTAATGCATATATACAGAATATAGAAAAATGGTACTGAAGAGTTTTTTACAGGGCAACAATGGAGATACAGACATAGAGAATATACTTATGGACATGGGGAGAGGTGAAGAGACAGTAAGATGTATGGCGAGAGTAACATGAAAACTTACATTACCATATGTAATGTAAGTAAGCTAAAATAAATAGCCAATGGAATTTGCTGTATGGCTCAGGAAACTCAAACAGGGCCTCTGTATCAACCTAGAGGGGTGGGATGGGGAAGAAGACGGGAGAGAGTTTCAAAAGGGAGGGGATATATGTATACCTGTGGCTGATTCATGTTGAGCTTTTACAGAAAACAGCAAAATTCTGTAAAGCAATTATTCTTTAATAAAAAATTAATTAATTTTTTAAAGAAGAATGTATTCCAATATCAAATAGCAAAGCTCAACAATGCAAAACCGAAATTACTTTTGCACCAATGAAACAGCAAAGAACTCACCAGCACTAGCTCTGTTCTGAGAGTCAGAAAGCCTCAGAGGTGTAGTATCACTAAAAGAATATAGACTTTAGAGTCAAATAGACAAACATTCAAATCCTGGCACTGCCACTTACTAGATGTTTGCAACCTAAGCAAATCATATTATTGCAGTTTCCTCCTGTCTATTGATACAAAGAAGATAACACCATCACCTCAAGGAGTCAATGAAAGAATGAAGCAGTAAAATGAATGGCAAGTACCTGACACAGTGTGTGGCCAAAGTAGGTGCTGTACCAACAGTAATGCTTACTCTGTTGTGAAAGAGAAGTGGGCAGCAGAGGACGAGATGGTTAGATAGCATTAACAACTTAATGGACATGAATTTGAGCAAACTCAAATAGTGGAGGACAGAGGAGCCTGGCGTGCTACAGTCTATGTGGTTGCAAAGAGTTGGACACGACTCAGCAACTAAACAACAATATGCAGTTGCCAACTGTGTATACACACATACATACACACATGTAGAGAAAATAAGTAAAGGAAATTCACAAGCATTTCAATATAGCTCTCTCTGGATAGTAGAATTATGAGTGATTTACTAATTTTTTTATTTTTTTACTTTGGAAGGCACCATTTTTCATGAGGATATGTTATTTTAAAATTATAAACTGATTACTTATTTCTAGTAAAATACATATTTTGCTCAGGTTCAAAGTAATTGGTATAATATATAGTCCATCTTTTAAGGAATTGGAAATCAAAACACTGGGCTTAAATTCTAGATCTGGCACATTTTAACGATGTGGCTTCAGACAAGTTTCTTAGTCTGTAAGCATCAATTCTCATCTTTGTGAAATGAAGATAAAAATATCTAATTCATGTGGTTGTTTTGAAGATTAAATGCAATAATGTAAACTAATTTCTTATTACAGAATGTGACACGTCATCAGAACTCAATAATGGAAGTGGTATAGTTAACTGAAATGGTTCAGTTCAGTCGCTCAGTCGTGTTCAACCTTTGCGACCCCATAAACAGCAGCAAGCCAGGCCTCTCTGTCCATCATCAACTCCCGGTGTTGACTCAGACTCATGTCCATCGAGTTGGTGATGCCATCCAGCCATCTCATCCTCTGTTTTCCCCTTCTCCTCCTGCCCCCAATCCCTCCCAGCATCAGAGTCTTTCCAATGAGTCAACTCTTCGCATGAAGTGGCCAAAGTATTGGAGTTTCAGCTTTAGCATCAGTCCTTCCAATGAACACCCAGGACTGATCTTCTTCAGAATGGACTGGTTGGATCTCCTTGCAGTCCAAGGGACTCTCAAGAGTCTTCTCCAACACCACAGTTCAAAAGCATCAATTGTTCAGTGCTCAGCCTTCTTCATAGTCCAACTCTCACATTCATACATGACCACTGGAAAAACCATAGCCTTAACTAGATGGACCTTTGTTGGCCAAGTAATGTCTCTGCTTTTTAATATGCTGTCTAGGTTGGTCATAACTTTGCTTCCAAGGAGTTAGAGTCGTTTACTTTCATGGCTGCAAAGTACCATCTGCAGTGATTTTGGAGCCCAGAAAAATAAAGTCAGCCACTATTTCCACTGTTTCTCCATCTATTTCCCATGAAGTGATGGGACCGGATGCCATGATCTTCGTTTTCTGAATGTTGAGCTTTAAGCCAGCTTTTTCACTCTCCTCTTTCACTTTCATCAAGAGGCTCTTTAGTTCTTCTTCACTTTCTGCCATAAGGGTGGTGTCATCTTCATACCTGAGGTTATTGATATTTCTCCCAGCAATCTTGATTCAAGCTTGTGCTTCTTCCAGCCCAGCGTTTCTCATGATGTACTCTGCATATAAGTTAAATAAGCAGGGTGACAATATACAGCCTTGATGTACTCTTTTTCCTATTTGGAACCAGTCTGTTGTTCCATGTCCAGTTCTAACTCTTGCTTCCTGACCTGCATACAGGTTTCTCAAGAGGTAGTAAGGGGTACTATCAGTAGTAATAACAGCAAACGTAAAATAACAAATATAACAATAACAACAATTAACAACAATAATAATAATGCTAAAGTAAGACTGAACTTTAGAGAACAGTTAGGCTAATTGTGTCACTTGGTTATGAAATTGAGGTCCAGAGGAGCTGCACCAAGGAATTGAGTTTCAAGATCGCACAATTGGATGAAAACAATCTTCTCAGTCCCAATCTTCTGCCTTTATAGCTCAAAAAATTTAGATTACAGAGAATGTCAATTTACTCTAACTGGTGTGTTTAAATACCCTGGATGTTAGATGAGCAAGACAAGGTCTTACTTCTGATAGCATTCATATTCTACTACAGAGTTACATATACCCATTCCTACTGTGAAAACACTGTCAAGGGCTATTACACAGATGTAGAACTTTGCAGTGGGCCCACAGGGAAAGGAACTTGTAGTCCTGTTTGTCTTAGGGCAGGGACAGAGAAGGTGCACAGAGGTGACCTCTCAGCCAGGTCTCAAAGGAACAAAAATATTTTGATAGAAAATTAAGAGGGAAAAGGGCATGAAATGCATAAAGCTTTGTGTAAATGAAGACCTGAAGACTTGAGGATGCACTGTTACATAGGGATAAGTTTGTTGTGGATTCACCAAGGACAAATTCATTATTCAGCTACTCAAAACAATACTTACTGAGCACTCCTCTGGGCCAGGCAACATGCTAAACTGATTAGGTGATGTGAGAAGGTCTCTAATTGCCAAGTCAAAGAAGTGGGACTTTATGCTATAGACAATGGGAATAGTTTTTCAAGACAAAAAGGAATAGGACCAAAGTTTCTTCCTTTTTTAAATCTGATTATGTTACTGCTGACTGGACTATTTCCCCTGGGGAGGACCTAGACATTGGGGATCAAAAGTGCCACTAGCATTAAAACAAAAATTTCTCTAAGAGCTACAGCTGAAAATGGAGCAGACCTTTCTGGAGCATTTCATTTTGTGTCTGATGTTATGGCAGCAGGAAAGTATCAGCCCTTCCCCACTGATTTTCTAGTGGCAGCAGCAAAACTGCACTTTGAGGAAAATGACTCTGGGTTGATTAAGATTTGAAAAATGTTGAATTTATGCTATAAATTCTGGCTAAAGCTGAAGAGGCGCTAATGTGATTGGAACTCCTGCAGTAACTGTCAGAGGCAGGAGATCGATCTGAAATTCATGTTCAACAGTCCTACTTCACCCATTGGACCAAGCCCGGTTTTTTTAAGTAGGCAACTTCTTTAAGAAATACAGGAATGCCAGGTCAGCTTGTTCCCACCCCCTCACTGTTGTTGCTTCCCATTCCAGGCACATCAAACTGGTTGATATTTTAATATTTAAATGAAGTGCAAACACTCACCTCAACCTTCAAAGAAAGAAAAAAAAAGAAAAGCTGAAAATGTATTAAAAGTTTCTTAAACTGAGAATTTCCATGGCAAAGATATATTTGGTACACGGAATTTACTATATGTCAGCCTAACCTTCTCTCTGCTCCAACATTGCTTAAAATTCACTAGGTATTACATTTTGTTTCAGCAATACGTTTGCCTGGGCAGGGATGATGGGCTGAGTCAATGAGCATCTTCATTTATATCTGCAAACTCTGCTTTTCAATCCCCAGATGATCCTCAACCCACAGTACAGAAAATCAGGTGTTTATTGTCATTCTGGTTTCTCAGCCTAATGCTTTGCTTCAAAAAGAATGAAACTTCCCAAATCCTAAAAGAAAAACTAAGTCGAACCATCAGTCTTGCCTGTTTTTCAAGTAGCTAGGGCCCCTGTTCTAGAATGACACAGGGGAAAAAAAAAATATCAGGTACAACTTACCCTGCATGCCAAGCTACAATAGAGAAACATTTGCTATTATAAAGGTACTGTTTGGTATAATCCTGAACTATCTCCTTTGGGGGGGGGGGAAGACTTTCTTTTTTCACATATTTGCACTGAAATATGCATACACATTAAGAACTATTAGCAAGGTGAAAAGGCAGCCTTCAGAATGGGAGAAAATAATAGCAAATGAAGCAACCGACAAACAACTAATCTCAAAAATATACAAGCAACTCCTACAGCTCAACTCCAGAAAAATAAATGACCCAATCAAAAAATGGGCCAAAGAACTAAATAGACATTTCTTCAAAGAAGACATACAGATGGCTAACAAACACATGAAAAGATGCTCAACGTCACTCATTATCAAAGAAATGCAAATCAAAACCACTATGAGGTACCATTTCACGCCAGTCAGAATGGCTGCGATCCAAAAGTCTACAAGCAATAAATGCTGGAGAGGGTGTGGAGAAAAGGGAACCCTCTTACACTGTTGGTGGGAAGGCAAACTAGTACAGCCACTATGGAGAACAGTGTGGAGATTCCTTTAGAATCTGGAAATAGAACTGCCTTATGATCCAGCAATCGCACTGCTGGGCATACACACAGGAAACCAGAAAGGAAAGAGACACGTGTACCCCAATGCTCATCGCAGCACTGTTTATAACAGCCAGGACATGGAAGCAACCTAGATGTCCATCAGCAGATGAATGCATAAGAAAGCTGTGGTACATATA
Organism: Bison bison bison; assembly: GCF_000754665.1. NCBI lineage: Eukaryota > Metazoa > Chordata > Mammalia > Artiodactyla > Bovidae > Bison > Bison bison. The sequence continues at coordinate 2,571,099 of NW_011494605.1, forward strand.
CACAATGGAGTATTACTCAGCCATTAAAAAGAATACATTTGAATCAGTTCTAATGAGGTGGATGAAACTGGAGCCTATTATACAGAGTGAAGTAAGCCAGAAAGAAAAACACCAATACAATATACTAACGCATATATATGGAATTTAGAAAGATGGTAACAATAACCCTGTGTACGAGACAGCAAAAGAGACACTGATGTATAGATCAGTCTTATGGACTCTGTGGGAGAGGGAGAGGGTGGGAAGATTTGGGAGAATGGCATTGAAACATGTATAATATCATATATGGAACGAGTCGCCAGTCCAGGTTCGATGCACGATACTGGATGCTTGGGGCTGGTGCACTGGGATGACCCAGAGGGATGGTATGGGGAGGGAGGAGGGAGGAGGGTTCAGGATGGGGAACACATGTATACCTGTGGCAGATTCATTTCGATATTTGGCAAAACTAATATAATATTGTAAAGTTTAAAAATAAAATAAATAAAAAAAAGAAGTCATTCAGATGAAATAAGCACATATGTGCCCAGTTCTGGGTTAAGTATGACCTTTAACATGCTCCTATGATACCCTGGGCTACCCAGTCAGGGCACTTATATATTGTAATTTAACTGTTTAGGTACAGATATCATCTTGAAGAGAAAAGGACTGGTCTCTTTTTTAATAATCATATTGTCAGTAATGGGTTAATAATTGGAACATGTTAGATATTCAGTTATTCAATAACTATTGAATGAATGAAAGAATGCCTGAATGAAATTGAGAGAAATACAAGGAGAATGGGAATGAAGAAAAGAGAAAGAAGGAAGAAAGGAGCACAGAAAGAATGTGTCTTGGAAGTGATGTTAAAATTACACTAAACCAGTCCATTCTAAAGGTCCCCTGGTGGCTCAGACGGTAAAGCATCTGTCTATCGATGTGGGCGACCTAGGTTCGATTCCTGGGTCGGGAAGATTCCCTGGAGAAGGAAATGACAACCTACTCCAGTATTCTTGCCTAGAAAATCCTATGGACGGAGGAGCCTGGTGCAGGCTACTGTCCATGGGGTCGCAAAGAGTCAGACACGACTGAGCAATTTCACTTCACTTCAGTCCATTCTAAAGGAGATCAGTCCTGGGTGTTGTTTGGAAGGACTGATGCTGAAGCTGAAACTCCAATACTTTGGCGACCTCATGTGAAGAGTTGACTCATTGGAAAAGACCCTGATGCTGGGAGGGATTGGGGGCAGGAGGAGAAGGGGACGACAGAGGATGAGATGGCTGGATGGCATCACTGACTCGATGGACATGAGTTTGGGTGAACTCCAGGAGTTGGTGATAGACAGGGAGGCCTGGCATGCTGCAATTCATGGGGTCACAAAGAGTTGGACATGACTGAGTGATTGAACTGAACTGATTATTAGATAGATATTAATAGATAATGTGGTCAATCTATCTGGGCTCCCAGGTGGCACTAGTGGTTAAGAACCTGCCTGCCAATGCAGGAGATATAAGAGATGTGGGTTCAATCCCTGGGTTTGGAAGATCTATCTGTCTACATGTATGTAAGTGTTCCTCTCTAAAACATAATCTCATAAAACAGAGCATCCTCTCTACCCCTTTGACTACAAGAGGGTTAATAGGAACACACTCTGTTCTCCATCTAATCAAGACCTGGAGATCCAGGGACTACATTAACCAAATTATCCATTGACCAGAGAACTAAACAGCTATTCTGCTGCACCAGAACAACTTTTGATGAAATATAGATCTTCCATCAGAGTCTTCACCTATGTTCCTCTATCTTTCAGAGACTTAACCCCAAGAAAACAATACAGAACATTGGTAGCCCAAAGCATTGTGAAATGTGTTTTCACCACACGTCCTAAGGCAAAGGTCAGATACCAGAAACAAAGAACCGTGCAAACAGAAATAATGTGATGTTCTGTGTAATACACACTGTATATCCATGTACCAGAAAATAAAGAAACTAAGGTAAGGGTGTGGTGTGCATAAATGTGTATGTGTGTATGTTTGACAAGTAGTGGGAGAAGTAAAATAATCTGAATGCACCATAAATAGCCACCCTAAAAAAAGAAGATTCTTCCAACATAGGAATTAAAGTGAAAATTGTGCAACATTATTTTTTATAACAAAAAAGGAAAAAAACACAAAAAATCATATTTTCAACATATTAGATAGTAACACATTTATATGTTTGAGTATTATGTACTCTGAGAATATTTAAGTATAAAAATGCTCAAGATACAATATTGTGTGAATAGAGCAGAATGTAAAACTATATTGCAAAATGTTAAATTCTTTCATGTAAATTACTTTCTGTTCTCTCTCTCTCCATCTCTCCATTATTAGCAAACTAAAGATTTGAGTTTACTTCTTATGGAAAGAAGTACCAGCTATTTCCTCTTTCTGTGAAGCTCTTGGCACAAGGTAGGGCTTCATTAAATAGCTGTTGCATGAATGAGAGAATGAGTAAACACAGGCATGCTCTAGGCCTCTTGACAGGAGGCACTCATTATGCAATGGCTGCTGTCAAATATTGCGCCCCACTGAGAAAAGGGTCTTTACTGGGGCTAGTAATGTTCCATCTGCCCAAGAAATCATAGCTAGGCCGGAGGATAAAAACAATGGAAATGTGCATGCCGTGTATGCATGTATCTTTACATGGTGTGGGAGACACAGGTGTTCTTTCCCATCATTGTTCTCCCCAGACCATTAGATATCAGATACCCACAGAAGTCAGGCCTCTGGTTACTTGAAAGACCCTTCTTTACTGTGTCAGGGAATTCTCTCATTACAAAACAACTCACGATAACGCAGCTACCCCAGCTTTCAACAATATATTGGTAGAATTGGTAATAAAAAATTTGGTCAAGACTATTTAGGTCAAAAACAACTTGGTTAAGCTGACCAGTTGGTCAAAAATGAACAATGCCAAGTGCATTATTCTCTTGTGAATTTATTTTACTTTAGCTTCTCCCTTTTCTATGAATATTTAAATTTGCTAATGTCTCTCCAATTTCAAGGGCTTCCCTGGTGGCTCAGATGGTAAAGAATCTGGGTGTAACGAGGGAGACCGGGTTTGATCTCTGGGTCCGTAAGATTGCCTGGAGAACAGAATGGCAACCCACTCCAATATTCTTGCCTGAAGAATTCCATGGACAGAGGAGCCTGGTAGGCTACAGCCCATGGCGTCAAAAAGAGTTGGACACAACTGAGCAACTAATACTCCAATTTAAAAATTAGCCTTCCTTGACTCCCCATATTTCTCAAGCCAACACACTACCTCTCCCTATCTCTTTAAAAAGTCTGTCCACCCATCTTTTCACACATATGTTTAATAAGTTTATTTGAAGTCTTCCTATATGCCAAAAATTGAGCTAAGTGCAGAATAAAATGAATAAACTATGAAGGATTCTGCAGTCATGGAATTCTCTGTTGAAGGGAATACAAACAAAAATAAACAGACAAGAAAAGAGAAAATATCAAAGAGCTACAGATACTATGCAGATATAAAATTGTAGAAAGTATTGGGTAGTTAGATTGTGTGACTGAAACTCATCACTTAAGAGATGACTTTTAAGATGAAATTTGAATAAAGAAACCAGATAAGTAAAGATGGAGGGAAAGTGTATCCTAGGCACTGAGAACAACGGGTACAAAAATCTAACGTAGCGACAAACACAAATTATTTGAGGAATAAATATGTGTGGCTAGAGCATTGTGGACATAAACAGAGTAGTACCAAATGAGGTTGGAGGAATAGGCAGAAGCTTGAATACATAGAAATGTGTAAGCCAGAGTATGATGTTTGGAATTTATTATGACTACAACTGAAAGTCACTAAAAGGTTTTAAATAGGAGAACAACAGGGTCTGACTTATGTTTTCAGCAGATTACTGTAAAAGTAGGCAGATGGAATGGGAGGTATTGCCATAATCTAAGTAAACCCCTGTTTTTCTTAGGGGTTTTGACTAGGTTATAGTAGTGACAAAGGAAAGAAATAGATGAAATGGGATATGTTTTGAGGATAGATCCAATTGACTTACTGTTGGATTGGATATGAAGTATAGATTACAAAAAGAGTAATCAGTGATGATGACTTCCAGATTATTTCCAAATAGAGTATAAGTTAACTTCTTAAAGAACGTATTCACAATCTCTACTTCCTTCAGTTCAGTTCAGTTCAATCTCACAGTCGTGTCCAACTCTTTGTGACTCCATGAATCGCAGCACGCCAGGCCTCCCTGTCCATCACCAACTCCCAGACTTCACTCAAACTCACGTCCATCGAATTGGTGATGCCATCCAGCCATCTCATCCTCTGTTATCCTCTTTTCCTCCTGCCCCCAATCCCTCCCAGCATCAGACTCTTTTCCATTAGTCAATTCTTCACACGAGGTGGCTAAAGTACTGGAGTTTCAGCTTTAGCATCATTCCTTCCAAAGAACACCCAGGACTGATCTCCTTTAGAACGGACTGGTTGGATCTCCTTGCAGTCCAAGGGACTCTCAAGAGTCTTCTCCAACACCACAGTTCAAAAGCATTAATTCTTCGGCTCTCAGCTTTCTTCACAGTCCAACTCTCACATCTATACAGGACTACTGGAAAAACCATAGCCTTGACTACATGAACCTTTGTTGGCGAAGTAATGTCTCTGGTTTTGAATATGCTATCTAGGGTGGTCATAACTTTCCTTCCAAGGAGTAAGCGTCTTTTAATTTCATGGCTGCAATCACCATCTGCAGTGATTTTGGAGCCCAGAAAAATAAAGTCTGACACTGTTTCCACTGTTTCCCCATCTATTTCCCAGGAAGTGATGGGACCAGATGCCATGATCTTCGTTTTCTGAATGTTGAGCTTTAAGCCAACTTTTTCACTCTCCTCTTTCATTTTCATCAGGAGGCTTTTCAGTTCCTCTTCACTTTCTGCCATAAGGGTGGTGTCATCTGCATATCTGAGGTTATTGATATTTCTCCCGGCAATCTTGATTCCAGCTTGTGCTTCCTCCAGCCCAGCGTTTCTCATGATGTACTCTGCATATAAGTTAAATAAGCAGG
>NW_011494605.1:2576267-2580640 GCF_000754665.1 Bison bison bison
GGATGTTGGCAATTTGATTTCTGGTTCCTCTGCCTTTTCTAAAACCAGCTTGAACATCAGGAAGTTCATGGTTCACGTATTGCTGAAGCCTGGATATGATATTTATCTTTCCCTTTCTGACTCACTTCACTCTGTATAATAGGTTCTAGGTTCATCCACCTCATTAGAACTGACTCAAATGTGTTCCTTTTTATGGCTGAGTAATATTCCATTGTGTAATGTACCACAACTTCTTTATCCATTCATCTGTCAATGGACATCTAGGTGGCTTCCATGTTCTAGCTGTGATTGATGGGATACATGTGTCTTTTTCAATTTTGGCTTCCTCAGAAGGAAATGGCAACCCACTCCAGTGTTCTTGCCTGGAGAATCCCAGGGACAGGGGAGCCTGGTGGGCTGCTGTCTATAGGGTTGCACAGAGTTGGACATGACTGAAGTGACTTAGCAGCAGCAGCAGCATTTGCTCCATTTTGTTCTCAAGGTTTTTGATCATCTTTACTATCATTGTTCTGAATTCTTTTTCAGATAGTTTGCCTATTTCCTCTTCAATTATTTGGGCTTCTGTGTTTCTAGTTTGTTCCTTCATTTGTGTAGTATTTCTCTGCCTTTTCTTTTTTTTTTTTTAACTTACTGTGTTTCAGAAGGCCTCTTTCACCAGTTTTTCTCCTTTTCCCAGGCTTCAAGGTTGAATTCATTCTTCCTTTTGGTTTCTGCCCTCCTAAGGTTGGTCCAGTGGTTGTGTGAGCTTCTTATTGGGTAAATTTGCTCTGAGTTTTGTTTGTTTGTTTGTTTTTCCTCTGATGGGCAAGGCTGAATGAGGTGGTAATCTTGTCTGCTGATGATTAGGTTTGTATTTTTGTTTTGTTTCTTGTTTAGATGAGGCGTCCTGCACAGGGTGCTACTGGTAGTTCGGTGATGCCCAGTCTTGTATTCAAGTGGTTTCCTTTGTGTGAGTTCTCACTATTCTTCCCTAGGGTTTGTTCTCTGGTTGTCTAGCATCTTGGAGTCAGTGCTCCCACTCCCAGTGCTCAAGACTTTACCTCTGGTCAGGTACAAAGATTCCACAAGTGGTTTGTTATGGCATTAAGTAAGATTAAAACAAATATCCAAAAACTAGAAATCAACCCCAGACAAATGGCAGTTACAAAATTAGGCAAATAATTAAAATAATAGATATACACATACACATATACACCCATGAGCAAAGTCAAAACAATCCAACAGAAATAAAGTACAGTAGATTGACTAGGTGAACAAAAGAAATCAAAAATTATATTTACCATTTAAGTACAAAACTAACTAAAGCACAAACTGGAAAACAAAACTAAAGCAAGGTGTCATGTGGAGAATAAAGCAATGAAAACAAAACTAACAAATATATTGAGAGGAAAGGGAAGAAAGAAAAATAGATATGCAAAGTTAAATAGAGGTAGATGAAGAAGATTTATATACATTCAAGGCTAACTGCAAGGGGAAAAGAACAGTAGGGAAGGCAAACAAAGGAAGAAATACAGAAAAAATAGTAATAGGTTTAAAAAATTAAAATTAAAGAAAGAGAAAAGAAAAGAATAAACAAGGAAAACTCCACAGAATGGCAAAAGCCCAACATAGAGGCAAAGGTTTATAACACCAGTAAAAAAAATGTGACTGAGAAAATTTTAAAAAAAGCTCAAAAGCTTAATTAGATTTCAAAGTGCTAATAAAATCAACAACTACAACTGGGGTGGGGGCAGGGAGGGAAAAAAAAGAAAAAAAAAATCCAAAAGAATCTACAAAGCAAGTCCAAGCATAAGAATAATAGATGTTTTTCTTGAGTCACAGCTTTCAGAGTCCTTTCCCTCACTGGGAGTAACAGTCCACCTCATCTCCCTAGGATGCCCTCCAACATTGTGATGATCTCTGGAACTGCAGTGGGGGCAGCTCAGATTATAATCTGGTCCTACTTCTATATGTTCTTGCCTCCAGTGTCCACAGCTATCAGAACTAGTGCATTTTCTTTTGTGGGAGCTCTCAATGACCTTTTATGTATTCCATAACCACAGAGTCTATCTAGTTGATCATATGGGCTTAATCTGCAGCTTGTACAGCTGGTGGGAAGGTTTTGGGTCTTCTTCCTTAATCACACTGCCCCTGGGTCTCAACTGTGTTTTTATTTCCACGTCTGCATGTGGATCGTCCACTGGGGTTTGCTCCTGAGACTGCCCTGGAAGACTTGGGTTTGCCTCTGTAAGGGCCAGGTGTGGAGGTGGTGCAGCTGCTTAGGTCACAGGGGTTTAGGCAGCACCAGGTACTCAGGGAAGTTGGTGGCTTGGGCAGCAGGAAATACAGTGCTCTAGAAGGGTATGACAACCAGTATTAGCCAATACACTCCAGTATTCTTCCCTGGAGAATGTCCCTCCCTAACAGAGAAGCCTGGCAGGCCATAGTCTACAGGGTCGCAAAGAGTCAGACATGACTGAAGCAACCTTGTGTGCATAGAGGCAAGACTTTTTTTTTTGCCTGTGGCATAGCTGCTTGGTTTGCGGTGACCCTAGTGGCACCAAGTGTGCAGGGGCATGGACTGCCTCTGCCCTAGGAGTTATGGCCCTATCAGAGTCTTTTTTCAAGCCTCTTGTAGCTGGCAATCAGAAGGCCTCTTTGGCCAGTTTCTCTCTGTAGCTCCACCTGTACAGGCACTTAGAGGGCTCCCTTGCCTGGGGTGCTTCTCTGTTGTTTGGTGCATCAGGTACATAGAGGGGCCCCCCGGCTAGGGTTCTACTCTGTAAATCTGCACATCAGTCACTTAAAGGACCACCCTGGGTGAGGTCCTGCTCTGTAGTTCAGTGTGTCAGGTGTTTGATGGGCCAGCCTCCCTATTGTTCAGAGGGTAGTGCTGATGTGTGGGGAGAGAGGGGCTATGGTGATAGCTCCACCCACTATGCATGACTCAGCAGTATCACCTTGCTTCCAAGGATGCCTCGCTTTCCTCCACAGGCATTTCCTATCACAATCTCTTCCCTCACCTCCCCTCCATCCGTCTCTCTGCAGTCAACAGCAGCCCTCATCCTGAGATCTATTTATGCTCCCCAAACTCCCAGCTGCTGTGCCTTCCAGGGGACCCTCGTCCCTGTCTGGGATATGCGTGGCTGTGGCAAGGACTGTCTGATTCTCATTCCATTTAGGCTGCCACAGTCAGCTGTTTCACTCTCAGCCTTCAGTGTTTCTCCTCTGACTCAGACAATTGCCCTGATGTGGGGATCAGGCCTCTGCTTCTGTTCCCCCACCCACTCAGGGCAGGTCCAATCCTACTAACACTCCTGTTTTTCTCCCTAGTTCCTTCATCCTACCAAGTTTTGCGTGGTTCTACATATTCTTTTCCTCTGGTCTAGTACTCCTGTATGCTCTCAGCTGGTGTACTTCATGCACTTCTGTGTCTGAAGGTGTATTCCTGGTGTAACCATGAAGAGAGATGTACTCCACATCCACCTACTCCTCTGCCATCATGTTCTCCCCAATCTGTGGTATTTTGTTATAGCAACCCAAGCCGACTAAAAGATCCCCATACTTTTTCTATTAAAGCACTTGACATAAGGTACATAATTACCTGTTTATGTTTTTATAAGCATCATTAGACTATAAGAACCATGAGGGTAATTATCCAGTATATCTTGGTTAGTGCAAATATGTTTTTTAACTGATTAATAAATCAGTTAAACAATCACTGTTTAACTGATTAATAAAATAATAAAATAAGAATAATAAGTATAGTTAACAATACTGTATTTATATACTTAAAAGTTCTTAAGAGAGTAGCTCTTAAAAGCTCTTACCACAACATTAAATAATAATTATGTGACATTATGGAAGTTTTAGCTAAGATTATGGTGGTTATAATTTTGCAACATACAAATGTAGTGAATAAACACAGGTGTACACATTAAACTTACACAATATTATATCTCAATTATATCTAATAAAGCTGGAAAAAACAATGGATTTGTTCTGCTGTGACATGATTTATTACTGCAAACTTTCATGTGCCTATAATAAATGATCATTTTTAAAAAGCTCTCCAAAACAAATAAAATTAATATCTCTATAAATAAACTAAAACAAACAAGCCTAAATATTGATATCTATGGCATAGTCAAAAGCAAAGACATTACTTTGCCAACAAAGGTCCATCTAGTCAAGGCTATGGTTTTTCCAGTGGTCATGTATGGATGTGAGAGTTGGACTGTGAAGAAGGCTGAGCACTGAAGAATTGATGCTTTTGAACTGTGGTGTTGGAGAAGACTCTTGAGAGTCCCTTGGACTGCAAGGAGATCCAACCAGTCCACTCTGAAGGAGATCAGTCCTGGGTGTTCTTTGGAAGGAATGATGCTAAAGCTGAA
>NW_011494605.1:2580740-2605300 GCF_000754665.1 Bison bison bison
GGCTGGATGGCATCACCGACTTGATGGACGTGAGTTTGAGTGAACTCCGGGAGTTGGTGATGGACAGGGAGGCCTGGTGTACTGCAATTCATGGGGTCACAAAGAGTCGGACACGACTGAGCGATTGAACTGAACTGACACACACACACACACACATATATATATATATATATATATATACATATATACATGAAAGTGAAAGTCGCTTGGTCATGTCCAACTCTTTGTGACCCCATGGACTATATTGTCCATGGAATTCTCCAGGCCAGAATACTGGAGTGGGGAGCCTTTCCTTTCTTCAGGGAATATTCCCAACCCAGGGATCAAACCCAGGTCTCCCACACTGCAGGTGGATTCTTTACCAGCTGAGCCATGAGGGAAGCCCAACAATACTGGACTGGGTAGCCTATCCCTTCTCCAGTGGTTCTTCCTGACAGAGGAATCAAACTGGGGTCTCCTGCATTGCAGGCAGATTCTTTTAACAACTGAGCTACCAGGGAAGCCCATACACATAAATACATACATACATACATAAATGTAGTGCAACTGTATAACATGTCAATTTTGAGGGTATTTGGGAATGATATTAATAATTTAAAAGTTAGTGGACTTTGAAGTAAGCAGTTTGCCTTCCATAATGTGGGTGGGCCTCATCTGATCTGTTAAAGGACTAAATAGAACAAAAAGACCAGCTTTCCAACCAAGAGAAAATTCTCCAGAAGACCATCTTCAGACTTCATCTATTCCATCAGCTCTCCTGGGTCTCTAGCCAATAGGCCTTCAGACTGAATTGCACCATCAGCTCTCCTAGGTGTCCAGCCTGTCAACCCACACTGCAAATTTTGGACTTGCCAGCCTCCATAATTGTGTGAACCAGTTCTTTATAACAAATCACTTTCTATATATTTATACTCCTATTGATTAAATTTCTGTGGAGAACACTGACTAATACATGTATACATATTCCTATCTGTTAAGCACACCATTACTTCTTAGATGATAAATCTCCAAAGTTAAGTAGAATTCCCTCACAAAGGGAAAACATGAGGTTGACTATTTATATCTTTTTTCAAAAAGCTGCATTCTTTAACAAAACAAGAAAGGATGACAACTTTGAAAAAAACTATACAGATGCCCAAATAGCTTTGGTCATGGTGTGAATTCAGCTCCAAGCACTCTGATGCCTGGAAAGTGAAAAGCAATTTATGAGACCCATCTGTAAGAGCAGTTTGATAGTCAAATGGAACATATCAAATGAAAATATCCAAATCATGTGTGTTCATGATAACTTAGGTCGTTATTTAAATGTGACCAAAACACAGTTACAAAAAGCCAGGCCTATACTATGAAATTATCCCAGCCTACCTTTGTCTCATTGTGCCTTAAAGTTATAATCTGGGGTCACATTTCCACCTCAGACACCCTGTTTAAATACTGCTTATTTTTTTAAATATAAATTTATTTATTTTAATTGGAGGTTAATTACTTTACAATATTGTATTGGTTTTGCCATACATCAATATGAATCCCCTAACCCTGAAATCAGGGGAAGGAACAGAAGCACAAAATTTAGAGTATAGACTAGAGAGATTCTCTAAATTTTGTGCTTCTGTTCCTTCCCCTGATTTCAGGGTTAAGGCATGATCGATTAAGAGACAGCTTCCTCCATCTCCTGACCTAGACCTCAGTGAATGCAGAACTCTCGGTAATACAGAACTTATTTATTTTAAACAAGTAAAGAAGATTTTTGGACCATGGAGTAACAAATTTATGGTCCAAAATATTGAGAAAACATAATAAAGAGGAAAAAAAGCACCTGAAAACAGTTATTTCTAAATGCTAAATAAGGGTTTTTAATACAAATCTGTAATGGTAAAGCATTTTGCAATCTGTAAAATATTTTACATCTTTATTATCTTTGATTTCACTCTAATGTTATGAGGAAGAGAAGATTGAGAGGAGTCTCTTTGAAACCAGAAGAGGAAACTAAGGCTCACAGAAGAGAAATGCATTCCTAGTCCCAGGCACAGTTACATAGTTCAGTTCAGTCGCTCCGTCCTGTCCGACTCTTCACAACCCCATGGACTGCAGCACGCAAGTCTTCCCTGTCCATCACCAACTCCTGGAAGTGAAGTGAAGTCGCTCAGTCATGTCTGACTCTTTGTGATCCCATGGACTGTAGTCAACCAGGGTTCTCTGTCCATGGGATTTTCCAGGCAAGAGAACTGGAGTGGGTTGCCATTTCCTTTTTCAGGGGATCTTCCTGACCCAGGGATCGAACCCAGGTCTCCTGCATTGCAGGCAGACACTTTACCCTCTGAGCCACCAGGGAAGCCCCAAGAATATTGGAGTGAGTAGCCTATCCATTCTCCAGGGATCTTCCTGGCACAGGAATCAAACCAGGGTCTCCTGTATTGCAGGCTGATTCTTTATCACAGGGGGCTTCCCTTGCAGCTCAGCTGGTAAAGAACCCACCTGCAATGCAGGAAACCTGGTTTGATCCCTGGATTGGGAAGATCCCCTGGAGAAGGGAAAGGCTACCCACTCCAGTATTTTGACCTGGAGAATTCCATGGACTGTATAGTCCATGGGATTGCAAAGAGTAGGACACCAACTCCCGGAGCCTACTCAAACTTATGTTCATCGAGTCAGTGATGCCATCCAACCATCTCATCGTCTATCATCCCATTCTTCTCCCACCTTCAATCTTTCCCAGCATCAGGATCTTTTCCAATGAGTCAGTTCTTCCAATCAGGTGGCCAAAGTATTGGAGTTTCAGCTTCAATCAGTCCTTCCAATGAACACTCCGGATTGATCTCCTTTAGGATGGACTGGTTGGATCTCCTTGCAGTCCAAGGGACTCTCAAGAGTCTTCTCCAATACCACAGTTCAAAAGCATCAATTCTTTGGTGTTCAGCTTTCTTTATAGTCCAACTGTCTCATGTCCATACACGACTACTGGAAAAACCATAGCTTTGACTAGATGGACTTTGTCGGCAAAGTACTGTCTCTGCTTTTTTAGTATGCTGTCTAGGTTGGTCACGGCTTTTCTTCCAAGGAGCAAGCATCTTTTAATTTCATAGCTGCAGTCACCATTTGCAGTGACTTTGGAACACCCAAAAAAAACCAACCTGTCACTGTTTCTATTGTTTCTCCATCTAATTGCCATGAAGTGATGGGGCCAGATGCCATGCTTCTCATTTTTTGAATGTTGAGTTTTAAGCCAACATTTTTACTCTCCTCTTTCACTTTCATCAAGAGGCTCTTTAGTTTTTCTTCGCTTTCTGCCATAGGGGTTGTGTCATTTGTGTATCTTAAGTTATTGATATTTCTCACGGCAATCTTGATTCCAACTTGTGCTTCATCCAACCCAGCATTTCGTATGATGTACTCTGCATAGAAGTTAAATAAGCAGAGTGACAATATACAGCCTTGACATACTCCTTTCCCAATTTGGAACCAGTTTGATTTTCCACGTCCAGTTCTAACTGTTGTTTCTTGACCTGCATACAGATTTCTCAGGAGGCAGGTCAGGTAGTCTGGTATTCCAGTCTCTTTAAGAATTTTCCAGTTTGTTGTGATCCACATAGTCAAGATTTCAGCGTAGTCAATAAAGCAAAAGTAGATTTTTTTTTTCTGGAACTCTCCTTTTTGATGATCCAGCAGATACTGGCAATTTATCTCTGGTTCCTCTGCCTTTTCTAAACCCAGCTTGAACATTCTTGGTTCACATACTGTTGAAACCTGGCTTGGAGAATTTTGAGCACTATTTTGCTGGCATATGAGATAAGTGCAATTGTGCATTAGTTTGAACATTCTTTGGGATAGCCTTTCTTTGGGATTGGAATGAAACTGACCTTTTCCAGTCCTGTGGCCACTGCTGAGATTTCCAAATTTGCTGGCACATTTGCTGGCACATTGCCAAATTTGCTGGCACATCTTCTAGGATTTGAAATAGTTCAACTGGAATTCCATCACCTCCACTAGCATTGTTTGTAGTGATGCTTCATAAAGCCTACTTGACTTTGCATTACAGGATGTCTGGCTCTAAGTGAGTGATCACACCATTGTGGTTATCTGATTCATGAAGATCTTTTTTATATAGACTTTCCTTGTTTTCTTGCCACCGCTTCCTAATATCTTCTACTTCTGTTAGGTCTATACCATTTCTGTCCTTTATTGTGCCCATCTTTGCATGAAATGTTCCTTTGGTATCTCTAATTTTCTTGAAGAGGTCCCTAGTCTTTCCTCTTCTATTGTTTTCCTCTATTTCTTTGCATTGATCACTGAAGAAGGCTTACATAGGCTAGAGGCCTAAACCAATCTTACTCTAAACTCACTTCTTTCTTTCTCTCTCATTCCTCTCTCTTCTCCATCTCTCTCTATTTCTCCCTTCCCTTCTTTTTCTCTTCTCTTTTTTCTCTTTCAATTATTCCTCCCAATTGTCAAAGTAATGAAATTAGCATTATAAACTTTTTGTCTCAGCTTACGTATGTGACTTCTTTATACTATTGCATACCATAAAACAAAGAAATCTAGCACCCATTTTTAGAGAATTATGCAGCTCACACCTAAAGAGGATTTGGGGAAGACATTAATCAGAAAGTGATGCTTTAACTAATCTATGCTATTCATTCCATCTGAAAGCATAAGCCAAAGAGGAGAGATACCTTTGGGGAAGGGAAAGGAGAGAAAAAATGAGTAGAGGGGACTGGAAATATATACTTTGTACTTCCATTATGAATTTGATCACAAACACAACCCAGAGACCTTGAAGAAAGCTCAGCTGAGAAGTGAAGTCAGGCAATGAGTCTACTTGGGGATAACATGGCAAAGCTCAAGTCAGATAGTCATACATTTAAAATCTTGCTCTGAGGCTCCCAACTTTGTTACCTTAGTTAAGTTACTATAATCACTGATTATTAATATCTCAGCTTCTTCATTTGTTAAAAGACATTAATATTTATTTCAGAGGGTTAATGAGAAGTAAAAGAGGGAGCAAGATAGAAAAAAAAAAAAAAACAAATTCTACTTCACTGCCTCTTAATGAATTACAGTTCAAGTTTTCTTTGATACAATTTCATCTCTGCCTCACAGAAGGAGAGAAATATTCTAAAACTCCTCAACAGAAGATCATCCCACTTTAATATATTCAAGCTGAAATGGGAAAGATCATGTCTTAGAGACAGAAGTAGGCAGAGGAAAAAGATAGGCAGAACTGTAAGGATACTTTCCTCCTGAACCTGTAAAATTTTCTACAGATAGTGGTTCGGATTCCTGGATATTAAGATGAAAGAAACTGGTTCGAGGTATCTAGACCCATCTGCAGACCTCTCTACAACTCTTTTTTAATCCAAACCTGCCTGAATCTCTTATGAATGCAAAATATGGGTCACAGGCACAGATACACCTGTCCTACATGCAGGGAGGGCAAAGCTGGCAGAGTTCCAGGATACGGTCATGTTGTGCTCAGTCAGCTGCATTCCCAAGCACAACTAGAAACCCGTATGCAACAATCTATTTTGGGTTTCTGCTCATGCTGAAGACAATATGCTCTTAACTTTCTTCCTATGGTACTTCACTCCTGCAAGTTTTTAAAACAAACCACTATTTTGGCCTTCCCTTGTGGCTCAGCTGGTAAAGAATCTGCCTGCAGTGCAGGAGACCTGGGTTCGATCCCTGGGTTAGGAAGATGCCCTGGAGAAGGGAAAGGCTACCCACTCCAGTATTCTGTCCTGGAGAATTTAATGGACTGTATAGTCCATGGGGTCACAAAGAGTCGGACATGACTGAGCAATTTTCACTTTTCACTATTTTGGCCAACATAATTATAAGGTCCTAGAATTCCTCTAGTCTACATGTCCAAGGGGACATAGACCAAGTTTGAAGTAAACCTTTGTGCCAAGGTTTTTGCTACATAGTATGTATACATTGCCCATATGGACAGCTACATGAGTTAAGTAATATTATCAAGTAAACAGAAGAGCCAAGAGTTGAGCTCAGTGAAGACTGACCACATCTTCCTTGTATAAAAGTTGATTAATTGATCAGAAGGTAAAACAATTTCAAAATAATAACAGGAACATTTGGGTGATAGGCAAAGTCAGTTCAGCTACGTTTTAGCTCTCTTGTTTTCGTTTCTTTCTCACAAGCTGTATGAGGTTGAACAAACTTCTTCCTTTTTCTGGATCTACTTGAGAATATACAAAATATAAGTTGAACCAACTATTTTGGAAAATCCCCAATATCTCTGGCAGCTAGGATCCCATACATCTGATGAAGGTGATGACAACGACAACAAAGACAATGACAATGGCATTCACTGCATTTACTGAATGCTTACTGTATGCCATACACGGTACCAAACGCTTTATAATGAGTTAGAGGGTAAAGGAGTAAAGTTAAATGAAGTATTTCAGACAGGTAATAGCATGTATAAAGGGCTGGTATAAGAGAATAGCAAGGTCCTCTTAAGTAGCTGAAGTCCTGGAAAAAATATATAAAATGAAGATAATGAATCAAGGACAGTTAGTAGTCCAGCGTGACTAGAGGACATAATGGGATAGTTTTTGAATGTAAAACAAAGAGCTATTTCTTTGCCTAATAGAAACATAAGTTAATTGAAGAGTTAGAGAAGGACACTGACAGAAGTAAATTCACTTTTTAGAAAGATTATTTTGACTATTATATGACAGACAGATTAGAGATGAGCAAACAGCTTAAAATAGGGATGATAGAGGGCTGAATGAGTATAGTGGCAAAGGAGACATGGGAAAGAAAATATCAGATATGCCAAATATTATCATTACTAGCTGCTGTAATAGTAAATTACATTTGCAAAACATGTAGTGGAGAGGTTTTTTATAGACCCATCAATTCCTCTATTTCATATATCCACTCAAGTTTCAAAATTTTTGTTATGTACCTACTTGATATTAGTTTTTTCTTTTTTGCAAAAACATTCTGTACTAGTAAGAGCAAATGAATGTCTAACTATTCATACTCACACTCAAATATGCTAGAAGCTTTGCCGTTATTATACTGTTACTCCCACCACACTCTCTGAAAGAATGTCTGACTGTCCTTTCCACTGGCCACTGTGAGTTCATGTGAGTGTTGTGTGCTCAGTCATGTCTAACTATTTGTGACCTTATGGACTGAAGTCTGCCAGACTTCCCAGTCTGTGGAATTTTCCAGGCAAGAATACTGGAGTGGTTTGCCATTTCCAACTCCAGGGGATCTTTCTGACCCAGGGATTGAACTCCTGCAATGGCAGGTGGGTTCTCTACCACTGCTCTACCTGGGGCATTCCAAGTAGATGTCTGGAAATGTGAGCTTAAAACTTGTAACAATGTTTAGAATGAAATGATAGACTCAACAATTAAAGTTTGTAGATAGTACTTGAAGTAATATGAACTGAAGAGTGTGAATGAGAAAAGCAGGGAGATTGTGTGAAGAGAGTAGGATGAAAACCTACGGAATTCCAACCCATGGCATTCCACAAAAGAAAAAAGTCTAAGAAACACATGGGAAATAGATGGAGATGTGAGAAGAAAACCAAGATAGAAAGTTGCTAGGAAAGAAAAAAGAGAGATGAGGGAGGAAGAATGAGTCACCATGTGAAATTCTGAAGATCGTTTGAGATGAGGTTATAATAGATGTTTCAAAGTTTATCAAAGAAGCAATTTCAAATTGCTTGGTGGAGGCAGATACCAGAGTGAAGGATGAAGATTGAATGGAAACCAAGGAAGCAGAAGCAGTAAATATGTTCAGCTATCTCAAATATTTTGACTATGAGGTCATAATATTGAGAGTGATTATGATTCAGTGAGGTTCAATAAGCAAAAAATAAAAGTACCCAAAATAGAGACTAGTGCTGAGTAGGTGCTTAACATTTAGTATTTGTATGTATTCAACATTTATTTAACAAGCATTTATTGGGTGTTTACCAAATTCCAGGCATTGTTCTTAGCCACAGGGATACAATAATGAATGAAAACTGATGTGACCTTGACCTCAAAGCATTTATGATCAATAGTGTCTACGTAGCAGGGAAGACATTAAACAAGTAGTCATACAAAGTAAATAGAAAGCAGTTTGAATGAATTGTATATAAATATGAATGAGGATCTCACATGGCAAGGACAGATGAGACTATATCTAAGCAGTCAATGTGTTTTCTTAGACCTGAGGGTGAAGCCCAAGAGAAAAGCATTATTAAAAAAGGAAAGGAAAAAAAAAAAAAAAAGCTCACTAGGAACTCTCCATGGTCCTGACCTGGGTTTATGTATGTCTTCCTTGTATACAAGGGAATCTGGCTTAGCTTTCACTGGATCTTGCCAAATGCAGTAGTAACCCTACTGATCTTGTGGTCTGCCTGCAGCCAAAAGGCTTCTAGTTTGCCTGATCTATTCCAGACTTGAATAAAGTCATGTGTGAAAAACACAGGGGCAGCACAATGGAAGAGTGAAAGGAATGCTAACTTTGGGATCAGAGAAACTTGATTTCAAGCCCTGGTTCTTCCTTTTTCTAGTTGTGTGGCCTGGAACAAGTCACTTTATCTCTTTGAAGCTCAAATTTTTCATCTGTAAATGAGAAGTATTGTTATTGCCCATCCTAGTTCATTATTGAGGACTTGTGGCTCCCAAAATGAAAATAATATCACACAATCAAAATCTCTATTAGGAAGAATCATAAAGGCCTTATGATCCAACTACAACGTATATGAAAGCACCTTGGAAATAATGATAAAAGGTAAATAAATTATCCCTAAGTTTTTACTCATTCTCATTGAAAATTATAAGTTTAAATGGGAAACACATGAGAAAAATTTAAGTTGTGCTATTCATTCATTTATTTTTAAGATATATTTGGTTATATTGTTAATCATGCTTCTAAAACATTAGCAAATGGACCATACTGTTGTTTGTAAAATTCCTAAAAGTCATCAACAACATGCACATTGGCTTCTTAAATATTTTTTGATTTGGCTTATCTAGAATGAGAGATGATGAGCATTGATTCCAAGAGAGAATCACTGAAGATGTGCTTATACTGTCTAAAACTTATAAGATCAAAGGAATATGATGAAGTGATTTATGACAAAGTTAATGTTCAAGTCTCCATGGAGCTGAAGTTTGAGCATAATTGCTTTGTGAGCAAGAATCTTTAAGAAGCCACAGAAAACAGTGGTGAAAAGTATGAGTTCTGCAAACACAAAAGCCTAGGTCCAAATCACAAACCTATGACTTACTTAACCTCTCTCTATTTTAGCTTCTTAAACTGTATATTAAGAATGATAGTAATAATATCTACTTCAGTGAGTTATTGTAAATATTATGTGGCTGTAAAGTATTTAAAACAGTGGCTGGCTCATAGAAAGCACTCAACTAATGGTAGTTGCTGTTTTTATTTTGGAGGTCATGTTAGCTGTAAGAAAGATGATAATATCAGAGTTCACTTGAGTCTTAAGCATCATTTAATGCTACTTCAAACCGATAATTTTTAAAATGTGGAATTTGAGTCATAGAGAAGGAAAATTATTTCTGTCAGGTCATGTAGAAAGCTCATAGCAGGACTCTAAGTAGAATTCAGGCATCCTAACTGCCAATTCTGGGCTCCTTCCTACCTCTTCACTAGCCAAATGACTTTGTCTCTATCACTTTCCTCTGATATCTGTTACATTATGTCAGAAGAGAGGGACAGACTCTTTCTTAATTAAAACCCATTTTGTTAGTCTTCATCTCTCCTACTACATTGTCAGCCCCTTATCAGAAGGGACTGTATCTTATTTCTATCAGATTATGCAGCAACTGGCAGAGTGGTATAAATATAAGTATTAACTGATTATTTATTATTATTATTCAATATAAGAAAAACTCAGATAGCAGGCATGCTCTATAGTAAGTAAATGGAAACAGTTCAATAATAAGTTACCTCAAGAGGTTTGTTAGAGATTAGGTTTGTTAAATAGAAAAAGTACTGAACTCAGTGTTAGAGAATCTGGGTTCTAAGCTTGTTAATAACTGGATGAACTTAGGCTGAAGTGTCATTCAACACAGGGAGGATGATGGAAATTTGAAAGGTGTAAAACTGGAAAGAAAGGTTATAAGAGCTTTGACATTCAGGCTAAAGAATTTTAATTTTATCCTTAAAACAAGGAAAAGTGGGAGATGGATTTTAAGGAAGCCAGTGACATAATGTGGAGAGTGTTTCAGAACTATCACTATGACAAATCTGCGAAGAGCAAATTAGAGGAAGAAAGCCTCATGGTCAGAAAAATTTCTTATTTTTAGGAGATTAAAATATTGATGCTTAGAGAAAAAAGTGAAGTTAAAAGTAATTTGCTAAATATCATAAGTAGAATCAAAATTAAAAATCAGGTCATGGTATACCAACACCTGTATCTACCTACCATATTCCCTCAATACCTCTCAGATAAAAGGCTTAAAGGACATGTGAAAATCAGTGTCAAAGATATCAGCTTTCCAATAAGGTGAAATTTGATTACATGGATCTAATAATTATTAAGGGTATAACAAATGACTTATTGATTTTTTTCAAAAGAATCACCAACTAACCAAATTAAAAGTTAAAAAGTTTCCAGATAATTTATGTATATATTTGTTAATAAAAAAGATCCATATGTGTGAAGAAACACATACACACATTTGTATATAAGTCTAAGCATACCTGTAAGTTAAATCAGATACAAATTTATTCTCAGATGCTTAAATTTTGAATATCAATGGTTTGGTGGAAAAATCTCTAAATTTAAAATAAGTAACTTTGGCTCATATTCTGTTTCAACTTCTTACCAGCTATGTATCTTGTAACATGTTCTCCATATCTTAGAGCCTCTATTTCCTCATCTGTAAAATGGGAATAATTATGGGGTTGCTGTGGAGATCATATGACATATGCAAACAAGCTTTGTGGTGAGCCTTAGACAAATGTAACAATATAGCATTTAAGAGTCCAGGCTCTGGAGTAGGGCTTAGTCCTAATTCTGCTAGTTATTAACTATGACACTTGGGCTAGTCATTTAGCTTCTCTGAGCTCCAATTTCTTCATTGAAAAAAACCGAACTTTTCTAATAGTTTTACCTGATAAGATTACATATATGTATATATATATATATTATAGAGAGTTAATATCTATATATATTATATCTATCTATAAATGCATAGAGAGAGGAAGCGAGAAAAACACAGTACATATATTAGTCAATACAGATAAACACATGGCCTGGCATAGAATATGCACTCTGTATGTTAGTTATTATACTTCTTATCACATGGGCATGGAAGGCAGTTAATTCATACTCAGTTGCAAAAATGGCAAAAAAAGAAAAGAAAATGTGAAAACACATTAAAGAAAAAATTTAAAAGAAAACTAAATTGACTAAGGTTGCCAACAAATAATATGATATTGTATTTTAAGTTTTATAAAAGAAATGTGATTTTTGCAATAATGAAACTGAAAAGACCAGAAGAATCAGAGAGATAAAGCTCACTGCTCCGTGACCCAGTGACCTAAACTATTAATACTCTTGCCTACTGTGTTATGTGTTCTGGTCCATGAAACACACATGATGCAGGCATGTGGTACAATTGACAATATCCCTCTAGGCCTAAGGAAAAACAAGTGATACAGACTGTGACCAGAGAAAGCATCTGAGGAGACCCTGTGAACTGAAGAAGAATGCCCCAGGAATTCTGTAGCAGAAAAAATAAAAACAAACTGGGTGAACTTTAACACTAGAGTAACCAAATGGTTTATTAAACTAAAAAGACAGAGAAAAAGAGTGATCAGATGCAGGAAGGGAGATGTGGAAGAGTAGCAGGTTCAGTCAAAAACTAGAGCTTCCCTGCTGTGCAGTCTCTCTTTGCTATACCAGAAGGATGTTCTGAATAAGAAAAACAAAACAAAAAACCCATCTGATGGAGAAAGTATTTCCATATAAGAGAGAAGGAGAAGTTAGGTTATCTGCAAAGTTGGGTTCATCTGCAAAGACCGCAAGAAATTAAGGAGGATTTGGAAGAATGGTTAACTAGTCCAGTTTTAAGAGAGTAGAGAAATATAAAATGGCATAGAATAAAATAAAATATAGGATATCTTATATCTTAGGATATCTTCTAAGAATTTATGATGGAAGGAAACAAGAAAACAAAGATGGTCTTGAAACCATAAGCTGTGTTCAACTCTTCTCTTTGTAACTTTGTAATTCATTGGAATGATGTATCTTAGGTTAATACTAATTGCTTTTTATGAATCCTTACATAGCTGGGTTTTGGATTTGACATGAAAAGTGAAAGTGAAGTTGCTCAGTCGTGTCCGACTCTTTGTGACCCCACGGACTGTAGTCTACCAGGTTCCTCTGTCCATGGGATTTTCCAAGCAAGAATATTGGATTGAGTTGCCATTTCCTTCTCCTTTTCCTTTTGACATGAAATTAAGTATAAAATCCATCTTGCCAGAGAAAGTAATTCATGTAGTCTGTAGTTTAAATTGATGCAAAAGAGGAACTCTTATGGATGGTTTAGATTCTAAAGTTAGAATTATGCATTTCACTTTAACTTCCTAAATGTGTCCTCTGGATGACATGTTCCACAATAGAAAGTAAACTTTTCTGCTCATTTATTCTGCTTAGATCTGTGCATACGTATTAAATACTGTGTATGCCTACTTAGTCACTTTAGTCGTGTTTGACCCTTTGTGACCCCCTGGACTGTAGCTCATCAGGCTCCTCTGTCTTTGGGATTCTATAGGCAAGAATCCTGGTGTGGGTTGCCATGCCCTCCTCCAGAGTATCTTCCAGACCAAGGGATCAAACCTGCCTCTCCTGTGTCTTCTGCATTGCAGGCAGATTCTTTACCACTGAGCCACTGGGGAAGCCCTTTTAAATGCAATACAATAAGGCTATTCCAAGACTTCCCTTGTATTAGCTTCTTCCCTGTCTAGCAAGATTCTATACCCTTTGCATAGCTCCAGTGTTTAATTTCTAAAATTCTGCCTTCTCCTTCCCCTTCCTTATCCACGCCAAAGTCCTTCATACAAGGAACTGGGCTAACCCCAGCTGGTTGACAACTGAATTGAAGCACAAAAAGGAAACCAACATATAATGATTACCTATCGTGTCTTCTCACTGTGGTAGGAGCTTTCACATTATCATATTTGATGCTTCCACACAAACTCTGTGAAATAGATATTACTATCCCCATGTAATAGATGGAGTCACTGAGGTTCATAAAAGTTAATTAACATTCCAGAAGACTCTGACATTCTGGTGCCTGTACTGTTGATATTGATTAGGTGCTCCAACTACAAAGTTCCTAAATTGCAATGTAAAATCATAATTCTTCCCTAGTAAGAATTACCTAATGCCTGTATATGGTTTTCTAAACCCAATTAGGGATTTTTATTCCAAGAATTCACCTAAAGTTCTCCTTTATCACAGTGAGGATGGTTTTGCCTTGCTCTTCCCGTTTTCCCTCTAACAGAGTTAGAGCCTTAACACTGCTGGCTGAATAAAAATAAGTGTTGACTGAAGCCATCAAACCCTCTGTACTGTACATGATACTTGGCGTCCCTGCTGGTTGTTCACCTAGTTTGACTCTCCGGTCAAATGCAGAAATGCAGAAAACTTTCATTGCTAGTACCAAGCTCTTACTTACTGGTTTCTGACTGCCTCCTTCCCATGTATCAGCATAGAGCTCCTCTGGGAGCATTCTTATGGCCTTCTCTTGAGAACATCTTTTTGCTACTATGTTGTACATCCATAATGCTTTGTTTTTGTTCAGTTGCTCAGTCATGTCTGACTCTTTGGGATCCCACGGACTGCAGCATGCCAAATTTCCCTGTCCTTTGCTATCTCCTGGAGTTTGCTTGAACTCATGTCCATTGAGTCGGTGATGCCATCCAATCAACTCATCCTCTGTTGCCCCCTTCTCCTGCCCTCAATCTTTCCCAGTACTCATAATGTTACAATGTTACCTCCTAGACTAACAATAAACAAGTCAAACAAAAAAGTGCCAGCAAGACAATGTTCCTTTTATGGTTAAAATAACCCATCAGCATCATCTACCAAAAAAAGAAAAAGTCTAGACTCTTAATATTGTATTCAAGACCTTTCATGACCTTAATTCTACTTAACACTCTAGCCTCACCTCTGGCTACCACCAAAATACTATGCTTAAATCCACTAAACTACAGTTATTTCCCTCAGGAGAGAGAGTGTTTTTTTGTTTTTTTTTTTTTAATGCTTGGGCTTAACTCTTCTGTTTCTTCTATCTGGTATGTCCTTTACCTATCTTCCTGGATCCAACTCCCCGTCACCAACTTCCACTCACTCTCTAAGAAAGTATTTAAGTTCGTGGGAGGGGGGGTTCAGGATTGGGAACACGTGTACACCCGTGACAGATTCATGTTGATATATGGCAAAACCAATACAATATTGTAAAGTAATTAGCCTCTAATTAAAATAAATAAATTAAAAAAAAATGTGTTCTGAGAAACTCCTAGAGTTAACAGGGGACAAAGAATAGAAAAAGGCAAAATAAATGACTTTGTGACTCCACCCCCACTGCATTAGACGTATACCTTTGTACATCTTCTATTAATAGATTCTTCAAATCCTGATACTCAGTTTAGGGATTGAAAGAAAGCAGATATTAAAGAATATTTTCTGAGTGTTTCCTGAGCTGTCATTACTGATGATGCGCATCTTTAGGTTTTTAATAAGACATGTCACCAAGATCTTTAAGGATGCTTGCAAGTCCCTGTATTTATTGGAGGTTTCAAGAAACTTGGATTTTAGTCCTTGACCACCCAGAGAAATCTTTCATGTGAGTCCCAGCAACTAATCTGCTTCCTTTAACTACAAAGGAAGGCCAACCTGGCACCAGAAATCAGTCCTATTTTACAAGTTGGACTTAGGAGATATTTAAGCGAGAAAATGAAAAACACCAACCAAAATGTTTTATATATACACACTTGGTTATAAGGAAGATAGGGCTCCCCTAGAGCACAGCTGGTAGAGAAGCCACTTGCAATGCAGGAGACTCCAGTTCAATTCCTGGGCTGGAAAGATCCCCTGGAGAAGGGATAGTCTACCCACTCCAACATTCATGGGCTTCCCTGGTGACTCAGATGGTAGAGAATCTGCCTGCAATGTGGGAGACCTGGGTTTGATCTCTGGGTTGGGAAGATCCCCTGGAGGAGGGCATGGCAACCCACTTCAGTATTTCTGCCTGGAAAATCCCCATGGACAGAGGTGCCTGGCAAGTTACAGTCCATGGGGTCACAAAGAGTCCAACATGACTGAGTGACTAAGCATAGCACATAAGGAAAACATCAAAAGGATTAATAATAATGCAATAATATAAATCAATTAATCAAATATATTATCAGTTCTGCAAATATTTGATAAAATTTTTATGTGCAAAGCACTGTGCCAAAGGCTGTGATTATAGTAATGAACAAGATAAAGGAGCTCATATTATATGTGAAAGAATAGTGTGTGAATAATTTAAAATATATGGTTATGCGATATGTGCTTTTAATGTATCAGACAGTATGGGAGCATATAAAAACAACACAACAAAAACTCAGGCTCAATAAGTGGGGCTGTGGGTAATTTCCTTGGAGATGGTTGATGGTTGAGCTAAAATACAAAGCCCTTTTTTTTTTCTTTATATATATATATATTTTTAACTTTACAATATTGTATTGATTTTGCCATATATCAACATGAATCTGCCACAGGTATACACGTGTTCCCCATCCTGAATCCTCCTCCCTCCTCCCTCCCCATACCATCCCTCTGGGTCGTCCCAGTGCACCAGCCCCAAGCATCCAGCATCGTGCATCAAACCTGGACTGGTGACTCATTTCATATATGATATTATACATGTTTCAATGCCATTCTCCCAAATCATCCCACCCTCTCCCTCTCCCACAGAGTCCAAAGGACTGTTCTATACATCAGTGTCTCTTTTGCTGTCTCATATACAGGGTTATTGTTACCATCTTTCTAAAGTCCATATATATGCATTGCTGCTAAGTCGCTTCAGTCGTGTCCGACCCTGTGCGACCCCATAGAGGGCAGCCCACTAGGCTCCCCCATCCCTGGGATTCTCCAGGCAAGAACACTGGAGTGGGTTGCCATTTCCTTCTCCAATGCATGAAAGTGAAAAGTGAAAGGGAAGTCACTCAGTCGTGTCCGACTCCTAGCAACCCCATGGACTGCAGCCCACCAGGCTCCTCCGTCCATGGGATTTTCCAGGCAAGAGTACTGGAGTGGGTTGCCATTGCCTTCTCCAATATATGCGTTAGTATACTGTATTGGTGTTTTTCTTTCTGGCTGTAAAGTAAGGAATGAGTTGTGTACTTAAACCACAGAGAACAGTCTGCGTTCTTTCCTGTGCCTAAGAGGCAAATGCTTCAATCAAGGGACTGAATGAGAACTACTGAGTGGTGTGCTAAGATCATGGAGGGGAGAGGTATATGCTAAATTTCGACACAGGCAAGGGCTAGTTCATTAATGGTATTACAGATTTTTGTTAAGGAATTCTGTCTTTGCTCAAAGTATCATGGGAGAGGACTGAAGCCTTTAAGCAAGGAAATGGCACTATAAGACTTAAAAAAATTTAAATATCACTGTGGCTTTATTATAGATAGCAGTAGATGAGGGAAGATAAATTAGGAGACTATTACACTCGTCCCAGGTGAGAGATGCATTTGAACTGTGGTGCTGGAGAAGACTCTTAAGAGTCCCTTGGACAACAAGGAGATCAAACCAGTCACTCTTAAGGGAAATCAACCCTGAATACTCGGAAGGACTGACACTGAAGCTGAAGTTCCGATATTTTAGTCATCTGATGCGAACAGCTGACTCATTGGAAAAGTCCCTGATACTGGGTAAGATTGAAGGCAGAAGGAGAAGAGGGTGTCAGAGGACAAGATGGCTGGATGGCATCACCAGTGCAATGGACATGAACTTGGGTAAACTTCAGGAGATGGTGAGCAACAGAGAGGCCCGGTGTGCTGCAGACCATGAAGTCTCAAAGAGTCAGACATGACTGGCGACTGAACAACAACAACAGGTGAGAGATGAGATGACTTTGATTAGAAAGGGGGTGGTAAAGATAGGATGGATTTGGAAGTAATAGCAGGCTAAACACAGTATAGGTTTGTAATTGGATAAATGGATGTTCTTCTTTGTTCTACTGACACAATACACAAAAATAGTAGTATAGTAATGTTTTACACTTATAGTATCCTTCCAGGGAAACAGTTTCTTTATTCCACCATTAGGAACTTGTGGTCTACTATACAAAAAACAATGTATTTAGAGCTCTGGTTGTCAAAAGTCAACTGTAACATAGGTTCTACCTTTAAGAAGTTCATGGTCTTATAAAGGGGATACAGTATTCCTGCAATTTTGACAACGATTCTGTAAGGTAGGTAATATATTTCCCATTTTATAGCAGCAAATACTGAAACCTCGAGTGCTTGTTAAATGTGTCTCAGCTAAGGTAGGGCAGGCACTTCCACCCTAGTTCTCTTTTCATGATTTACCAGTGCTTTGTTTGGTCTCAGAATGAAAAAGGATGCTCTCCAGATCCCTGATGATCCCTTCTGGGATGCACCAATGCTCTCCAAAGGCATCTATCTAATAAGCAAGATATCAAGCAGTCCCTTTGGGAGGTGTTACATTTTAGTTGTAGGTCAGCAGCACTTTGTGTGATCTATCTTTCCCAGTGAACAAAATAAATAGAGTAAACCCTTTCCCTCAGGATTCAAATCCCTGCCCAAGTGACTATAAGTTTAGATGATAATTCTATGAACCAAAAATGGTTACTCAGAAAAATAACGTAGCTTTAAATTCTATCATTGAAGCAAGAGGTGGAATGGGGAATAACAAGCCCACCCCACAGGGCCCAGGCTTAGGAGGAGATAGGGGCCATGCATGGGTGATACAAAGCCTTCCTATGAAAACCTTGCTATTCAAGTGTGGTTCTTGGACCGGCGGCATCAGCATCACATGAAAGTTTATCAGAAATGGAGACTGATTCTCACGGCAGACTGACCAAATCAGAATCTGCATTTTACCAAGATTCCCCAGTGATTCGTATACACAATGAAGCTTGAGAAGTACAGACAAAAAAGTATACCAAAGGAAATCTCACCCCTGGTAGTCCAAATGACCAAATTCTACCAGTAATACCAGTATTCTTTCTATTTATTACAGTTTTGGTCTTCTTGGAGTCTTTTGTAAAAATGAAAATCTCTCTGATTTTGAAACAGACCGAAAGTGATGAAAAGGCATGCTATATGGAGTCAGATATATCTGGGGTGGCATCCCAGCTCTAAATCAAAGGAATGAGTTTTGGCACATTGCTGAGATTCACTGAGACTCAGTTTGCCTCACTCCAAAATAAGGAAAATAAGCTAATTTTGTCAAATCTAAAATAGTGGGGCTAGGAAAAAAAAAAAAAGTAGTGGATGCTAAAGTTCACTGTATTTATTTTTATAGAATACAATTATTGTTGCTTCTATTATTATCAAGAATAATTATATTTTTCACTCATTCATCCAATCAGTCCAACAGCTGTATAATGAGAACCTACTCTGTACCACATCCTGCCCTATGTGCTAGGGATAAAGATGTGAAGAAAATAGCTGTTCATGCTTTCAAAGAGTTCTCATGCCTGTAGTGAAGAAGACAAGATATTATTTAATCATCAGTGTCCTAAAAGAGGGAAAAAGCAATGTTAGAACTCAGATCTCTCAGAATTTAGGTCACAGAATCATGAATTCTCACCATCATAAATTCGAAGGACATGTGTGTTTTGATGAAAAGCGTAGTAAGTCTATAGCCAGACAGGCTGGTTGGAATACTGATTGTACCTCTTCACCCCATAAGCAAAAACCCTAAATCTTTCTAAGACTTAATGTTCTTATTTGTAGTAACATCTATATGACCGAACTTAACTGAGCATAAAAGATGTGAAAAGGCTAAGTGAACTAAGTTTTTGGTCATTCATTCAAACATTCAAATGCCTATTCTGTCAAGGATACTGTAGTCTCCCTGGGAATATAAGGATGAAAAAGATTCCATTGCTGTCCTCAAGGAGCTTTCAGTCAATTACAAAGTTTTAATAAAATGCTCAAGGGAGAAAGCCTAAGGTATGTGTGATGGAATAAGAGAAGAACAATACCTTATTTGGAGGGGCTTGGATGGGGAGGCTCAGAAGAGCCAACTTTGAAAAATGTACTGCCTAAATTAAAATGTTTTCAATATTTGGTATCAAGAATAAAGAAAATTTGCAAGAGAAGAAAAAGAAGAAATGTATTGAGCAAGAAGAAGGAGTATTTTGAGTTAACAATGTCCAATAAGGCAAAATGAACACTAATAATAATAAATTGCTAATGTTTATTGAACACTTATTAAGGGCCAGGCATACTGTTAAATGCTTTATATACTTTGACACATTAATTCTACCTGTATTGGTTTACTGTTGTGGTCGTGCCTGGAAATTTATGATACTCTCCCATCTTTTGACTCCTTCTGCTATCTTCCAACCACGAAATACTAGATTTGTCTGCCAAGTTTCAAGATAAACACTATTGGTCCTAATTTAACTTGCTTCCCTCCTGCCTTTCCCATAAGTACTTTTTGACGCCCACCCCACCTCCAGCTCTATCGATATGGATTCCATATTTAGATGTACTATTCATTTTTCTCATATTTAAAAATGGTCCAAGAAATGTGTCTTTCAGTGCAGTAATTCCTGTTTTAAAACCCCTAGTTGAGCCAAGAACTCTATTTCCTCTTTAGAGAGATTCTTATGCAGATAAGAGTTTAGACTTAAGCAACACAGAGACATTTATAAAATCTAAGAGCTCTAGGGCACACCAGAGCCTTACATTGCTACTCCAGCTCCAACAGTATGGATGGAGGTACAAGAGATGATTAGATTTCAATTCAAACAATTTTTATATAAACTGTGGTTCATGGGCCCACAGGAAAAAACATCCCTGGATGTAACAATATAAAATGTTGCTGTCAATTTCATTCAAAGGGAAAAAGGCTCCAAATTGTCCCTCTCTATACATCCTTAAAATACATGATAAAATGTGTGGTTTCAGTGTCTTCACAAATAAATGAAGATGTGATTTCAGGGAAATTTATTTCTAAGTTCTTTTTCTTTTTTTGAATAAAGTTCTTAACTAGGTCATTCTGGCTGCTTGACTTTCAACTAGCTTCAAAAAAATACTTCTTTGATTTTGAAAATTGGGCAATGAATATTTTATCAGAACAATTGAATTAGGATGTATCCATGTGATC
This sequence comes from Bison bison bison, assembly GCF_000754665.1. NCBI lineage: Eukaryota > Metazoa > Chordata > Mammalia > Artiodactyla > Bovidae > Bison > Bison bison. The sequence goes on from NW_011494605.1 coordinate 2,601,094, forward strand.
CAGAACTGCTACTAACCTCAGAACGAGAGATGATCAAAAGTCTTGTGCCTCTCATCAAAATGTAAGATCTGGATATAAGTCTTTTGAGTTGTAAGTCCTCTAATCATACACCTTGCTATTTCATGTCTTCCTGTTTTTGCTCATGTCCTCTCACCTACTTCAAACCTCACCCTCCTCTTCTTCACCTGACTTAAATAGTCTTCAAAAGTCAGTTCAAGTGGCACATCCTCTAGGAAGCCATTTTTGATTCCCACCTCTATCCACATTCTACAAGACTAAGTTAAGAATCCATATTCTTCCCATAATCCTTGCGTTGACTTCTGTCACAGCACAAATGGTCCTATATTATTACTGTTTGAAAGACAATGTGCTAAGCATGAGAAGATGAGGGAACAGAATATCCATGAATTATGTGAAGATCAACAACTTTCACATTAGGAATCAAATTAGTAGAAAAGATACCCACACTAACTTATCAGGGTAACTTATATACTCATTTCAAACATAATTCAGTATTAAAACTCATAGCCAAGTTCTCTAGCTCATTAATAAATAAAATAATTAGATTGGCAAAATTCCTGATGTCAATGAGAAATAACTTTCAATATTTAAAGTATTGGTAATGGCTAAGGCCAGTCTGCATCTCAAGATCTTTTCTCTGTGTCTTTTTTCTTATCTATTCTATACCCTAGGGGGTACCAGTATGAAATACAGCCCCAACAGTGTTCTTTGGCCTGCCAAAGGGCCTGAATCCCAGACTGAAATGCTTGGACTCTGCTTATAGGTAGATATGACCCAAACAATGCCATTTTTAAAGATTCTGGGAGAAACAAGATCTACATAAGATATATACCCAACCTGTTCCTAACAATTTAGCAGTTCATGAAATATAAACTTCATATTTGAGTTTGTGTCTATTTTTATGAGAAAAAGTAAAACAGTTAAATAAGGCCAAATTCTTCACTTAAAGAATGATAAATCCTAGATTTCCATTATTCATGCCTCAGGCAGATCCAGAGTGCTCTGCTTTGTCCTGATATATAAAAAGGAAACCAAAAATTACCAGTAATTTCACTGGGGGACTAAGGAAAAGTAATTGTGAGAAACACCTCAGGCAGCCCAGTGAATCATTATTGCACACAACTGACTAAAGCTTGAAATTTAGGGTACTTATTTTAATTGAACATCTGAAATGTTGTATTTATACAAAGAAAAAGTGGGAAAGAAATGAATTAATCCCAGCTCTAGCAAGACCACATATCTTTGTGGAAGATCCTCATCTGCAGGGCTCTGTCTTCTATAGCTGAGGCAGCCAATGTCTCAAAGTCTGAAAGTTTACAATATACACTACTGTTTATAGATAGCCAGGTCAGAAAGCTTTGAGGGCCTAAATTAGTCACTGAAGGGGAGGGGTGGGGCTCTCAACACTATTTTTATTTTATTTTTTTAAATTTTATTTTATTTTTAAACTTTACATAATTGTATTAGTTTTGCCAAATATCAAAATGAATCCATCACAGGTATACATGTGCTCCCCATCCTGAACCCTCCTCCCACCTCCCTCCCCATACCATCCCTCTGGGTCGTCCCAGTGCACTAGCCCCAAGCATCCAGTATAGTGCATTGAACCTGGACTGGCATCTAACGAGATGTCAACACTATTTTTAGAAAGGAACAGAATTAACACTCTATGCCTGGGGTTGGAGTAGAGTTTGGTTTCCAGGGAGGTGTCAGACCTGGTGAGAAACGAAGATCTGATCTCAGGAGAAGTAAAAGAGGCAACAGGTAAACAACTAATCTTCAAAGTCTGCCTTATCCTTAGCTAATGAAACTCAAGCATGGTATATGTGTCTGAGAATGGGGAAGTAGGGTCAAGTAGAAATTCCCTCATTGTATAGGACCGTTTTAAGGCCCTGAAAGGGGCCCAGGTAATGTGGTTAAAGAATGTCAGCAAGTAAAACAAATTTAAGATTAATCACTGCACATGAAAACTTCTAAAATATTAAGATTTACACATGAAAACCCTTGATAGAAAATTTCCCAAATTTCATTAGCAACAATAAACCACAACATTAAACTACATTTTGAAAGAACCATCAATAACAACAACAACAGCAGCAAAAAAATAGAACAACCATTTTAGAGGAAAGACTAAATAAGCTTTCTATTCTCTTTTTTTAGAAAATGATACTATAGAATCATAGGCATATAATGAGAGTGTCAGAGTGTACAGCCAAAAATAAGGGGAAAATTTATTACAGAAATAGGTTAGAAAGCTAAGTAATAAAAACATTATGGCATTTAAAAATATTCTGTAATATCTGTAACATTTTTAAATAATTTAATAATTTATCAGCTTTAAAATTTATGTGATGTTTTATTATTCTAAGTCAATTCTAGCTTTCATATCTATATTTGTATTTGTAATGTCAAGAAGAAACAGTTAGAACTAGACATGGAACAATGGACAGGTTCAAAATCGGGAAAGAAGTACAACAAGGCTGTGTATTGTCACCTTGCTTATTTAATGTATATGCAGAGAACATCATGTGAAATGCCAAGCTGCATGAAGCATAAGCTGTAATCAAGATTGCTGAGAGAAAGATCACCTTCAGATATGTAGATGATACCACTCTAATGGCAAAAAATGAAGGACTAAAGAGCCTCTTGAGAGTGAAAGAGAAGAGAGAAAAAGCTGGCTTAAAATTCAACATTCAGAAAACTAAGACCATGGCATCTGGTCCCATCACTTCATGGCAAATAGATTGGGGAAAAGTGGAAACAGTGACAGATTTTATTTTCTTGGGTTCCAAAGTTACTGCGGATGGTGACTATAGTCTCAAAATTAAAAGGCGCTTGCTCCTTGGAAGAAAAGCTATGACAAAGCTAGACAACATATTGGAAAACAGAAACATCACTTTTGCTAACAAGGTCCATATAGTCAAAGTTACAGTGTTTTTGTAGTCATGGACAGATGTGATTGTTGGACCATAAAGAAGGTTGAGCATTGCAAAATTGTGGTGCAGGAGAAGATTTTTGAGAGTCCCTTGGACAGCAAGGAGATCAATCAGTCAATCCTAAAGGTAATCAACCCTGAATATTCATTGGAAAAATTGACGCTGAAGCTCCAATACTTTGGCCATCTCATGTGAAGAGCTGACTCATTGGAAAAGATCCTGATGCTGGGAAAGACCGAGGACAGAGTAGCAGGGGGTAATAGACGATGTGATAGTTGGATGGCATCACCGACTCAATGGGCATGAGTTTGAGCAAACTCCAAGAGATTGTGAAGGACAGGGTAGCCTGGCAAGCTGCAGTCCATGGGGTTGCAAAGAGTCTGACACTATTTAGTGACTGAACAAAAATAATAATGTTATATTGTCATAAGCAATCCATCAAACTGAATAAGGATGAGGTCCCACAAACTTGGATATATCCCTGCTCACATGCATTCATCACTTGCAATGTCATATTTGCCACTGCCTAGCCCAGACTGAGAGGGGCATGGCAACGCACTCCAGTATTCTTGCCTGGAGAATCCCACGGACAGAGGAGCTATGGGCTACGGTCCATAGGGCTGCAAACAGTTGGACACAACTAAAGCAACTTGGCATGCAGCATGCAGCCCAACCCAGCTAGAATCCTTCTCATCCCTTCTGCACCAAACCAGAGACTAGAGGATAGCAGCATCCACAGAGCAGCCTGGTATAGTGCAAAGGGTGCAGGGTTTCTGTAAAATGGAATTGAGCTGAATTCCAGCTTCTTTCACTACTACTAGCTCATCTTTTCCAAATCAATCAATGTAATACACCACATCAACAAATTGAAAAATAAAAACCATATGATTATCTCAATAGATGCAGAGAAAGCCTTTGACAAAATTCAACACCCATTTATGATAAAAACTCTCCAGAAAGCAGGAATAGAAGGAACATACCTCAACATAATAAAAGCTATATATGACAAACCCACAGCAAACATTATCCTCAATGGTGAAAAATTGAAAGCATTTCCTCTAAAGTCAGGAACAAGACAAGGGTGCCCACTTTCACCATCACTATTCAACATAGTTTTGGAAGTTTTGGCCACAGCAATCAGAGCAGAAAAAGAAATAAAAGGAATCCAAATTGGAAAAGAAGAAGTAAAACTCTCACTATTTGCAGATGACATGATCCTCTACATAGAAAACCCTAAAGACTCCACCAGA